>NW_022995024.1:0-70000 GCF_011004845.1 Esox lucius
ACACTGAGTCTAGGGTCCTGGTGTGCACTGTGGCAACCACAAACAACCAATCTTGATAAAGCGTATACAATGTCAGCTCGATGACACACAAAAGGTATCTGATACGGTAGTGTGGGAAGATGTCTATTCTCAGATTCTGTTTATTAAGTGTATGCTGTATCCATAAATTTTTCTAATATTGCTTTCGAGAAGTCATGAGGGTCTCAAATACACCAGTGAGCTATCTACTTGTTACACTCTCGGTTGTCACCCTATTGTACGCAGAGGGTGAGTTGCCAGACCGGGCATTCCGGACCCACTGCGATCACTGGACCTGAAACGGTTCGCACTACGGTCCAGGGCGTGGATGGCACTACAGACTCTCCATCCATTGAGCACCATTCTACCACGCAACCGTGGAACCTTGAGAATCCAAGCGAATTACCTACCATGCGTGTTTATTCCACTGACACGATTCCAGTGTCTAATGATGCCACAGCTATGACAACAGACCCGTCCTGTGATGAGAGCACTGAGCGTGCTACCGAAGCCTATACACAGTATCCTTCTACAACGCGTACACAGTACACTGCAGCATTGGAGATTACAGCGCCTACGTACCACGTTGATAAGCATCTGAAAGTGATATGTCCGAACACGCACGCAGATCGCTTTCTTTCAACTAGCTGGTTTTTGCAAACAGGAAGAGGAATGATCGGGTTGTATCGCATTGACCAAAAAGGCCTAGTATTCAGATACAAGGACTGGTACAATACACTCTCCGGGACAACGTTACACACAACGTAACCGACGCCAAAGTGCTATCGATCCACCTGTACACATGTGCCCACACTGCAAACCTACTGGTGTAAGAGGATCGGGTAGGGTGGGATACAAGAACGGAAGTTTACAGTTTCCTCCGTTGCCAACTGTACCATGTTCAGGAAATAGACCCACGGGTCTATACTACGGATGCGTATCCTGGAACACATCATGTACATGAGATCCTCGATTCCCGTGCTTGCTATAGGACTCATAGTCCGATTCATTTCTATCTATTAACGTTGCTCAAGTACGTGCCTTGTTCTGCACAGCAGTTATCAACCCTCCACCCACACTTGTTTAGTGAATCGTGACACAGATTCGGTTAACTCACATAGGATGTCTTCCGCTAAACCCGATGCCACCAGAGCCAAAGCCTCTGGTAAGGCTACGAGCGCACCAAGAAAACCAGCACCTTTGATCCCGGAGCATAAGAAATATGTCTACAGGCCATCCCAGACAAGAACAAAGTTTACAGTTTCTCCGTGGCCAACTGCACCGTGTTCAGGAGAATAGACCCACGGTTCTATACTACGGCTGCATATCCTGGAAACACATCACCGTGCATGAGATCCTCGATTCCCGTGCTTGCTATAGGACTCATAGTCCGATTCATTTCTATCTATTAACGTTGCTCAAGTACGTGCCTTGTTCTGCACAGCAGTTATCAACCCTCCACCCACACTTGTTTAGTGAATCGTGACACAGATTCGGTTAACTCACATAGGATGTCTTCCGCTAAACCCGATGCCACCAGAGCCAAAGCCTCTGGTAAGGCTACGAGCGCACCAAGAAAACCAGCACCTTTGATCCCGGAGCATAAGAAATATGTCTACAGGCCATCCCAGACAAGAACAAAGTTTACAGTTTCTCCGTGGCCAACTGCACCGTGTTCAGGAGAATAGACCCACGGTTCTATACTACGGCTGCATATCCTGGAAACACATCACCGTGCATGAGATCCTCGATTCCCGTGCTTGCTATAGGACTCATAGTCCGATTCATTTCTATCTATTAACGTTGCTCAAGTACGTGCCTTGTTCTGCACAGCAGTTATCAACCCTCCACCCACACTTGTTTAGTGAATCGTGACACAGATTCGGTTAACTCACATAGGATGTCTTCCGCTAAACCCGATGCCACCAGAGCCAAAGCCTCTGGTAAGGCTACGAGCGCACCAAGAAAACCAGCACCTTTGATCCCGGAGCATAAGAAATATGTCTACAGGCCATCCCAGACAAGAACAAAGTTTACAGTTTCTCCGTGGCCAACTGTACCAGTGTTCAGGACAATAGACCCACGGTTCTATACTACGGATGCGTATCCTGGAAACACATCATCGTACATGAGATCCTCGATTCCCATGCTTGCTATAGGACTCATAGTCCGATTCATTTGTATCTATTAACGCTGCTCGTGTACGTGCCTTGTTCTGCACAGCAGTTATCAACCCTCTACCCACACTTGTTTAGTGAATCGTGACACAGATTCAGTTAGTTCACATAGGATGTCTTCCGCTAAACCCGATGCCACCAGAGCCAAAGCCTCTGGTAAGGCAACGAGCGCACCAAGAAAACCAGCACCTTTGATCCCGGAGCATAAGAAATATGTCTACAGGCCATCCCAGATGAACGCGTTCGTTCAGAACATTGTAACAAGTGCACGTGCTAAGAAACTGGAGATCCTGGTTCCTAGAACCCCATACGCCACTATCAAACTGGTTCATACCCTGTGCTCCGCGTCACAGTTGAATTACTGGAGCCCAGAGTGTGAGAAAGCCTTGAATCAATGCCTCCCCCTGCGAGAGCACAACAAGGCCTTCCTCTCACACAACCTGTTTGTTACCATGATCGGAACTGTGGTCGCAAGAGCCCTAGAACAAGCGACTAGGGGTTGTGACGATACTCTGGACCTGCTGTCCGACCGGTACTACGTGCGAAGTATTGCATGCCACGACTCTAGCAAGACCAGTAAAACAGAATCAGCTGCGTACGCAGGTATAATGGCCGTGCACATCGAAAAAGAGGCCCTGTTCATGAACGAAAAGAAACGGGACCTACTCAACAA
The DNA here is from genome assembly GCF_011004845.1 of Esox lucius. Lineage (NCBI taxonomy): Eukaryota > Metazoa > Chordata > Actinopteri > Esociformes > Esocidae > Esox > Esox lucius. The sequence continues at coordinate 2,869 of NW_022995024.1, forward strand.
ATACTATGGAGCTAAACAGACCGAAAAGGAAGTAAAGAACTGCTCACTGAATAAGCTGTACAGTGACACCGAAGACCTCACGACACCCATGGCCAACTTTGGATTCAAGCACCATTATGAGATGAACAACCATCACCCAGAGCACTTCCCGGGTGGTGAGATGGACGACATTCACCTTGTTGAAGCAATCGTGGATGGTTTGGCCTGTATATTCGAAAGAAACAAGGATCACACGGATGTGCAGTCATGGCTGAAGATGTACTACGTAGAAAGGTTTAAGGGCAGCAATAAAGACCTGGCCCAGAACATCATAGAGGCTCTCAAGCTATACATAACGGTTGCGGATTATGAGACACTACAGAAGTTCAGGAAGTCCATATCCGATATTATCGGAGAATCTATCCCATGGTCGCATGTGGTGATGACGGATTGCTGCAATCCCAAAAGTGCCCAAGACAGCCATGTCTCTGAGCGTGATTTAGCATCATGTTTCTCAATGAAAAAATAACCCAAAAGTTTGATGTGTGATTATCTGTGTGTGAAATACTGTGTCCGTGTATTAGGTAGCTATCTATTGGTGAGCACCATGAGGCAATCCATAGTCGACATCCGCGATACCGCGGACAGTGCTCATTTGCATAAATATTTCGAAAAATAGATTCGCCATAATCGTCCGATTCCAATGGTATATTATTTGTAGCCACTTTCCTAATGCCTTCCGTGTATAATTGGGGTTTTCCGTGTATAATATGGGTTGTATAGTTTTGGTTGCTATGAGAACCTTTCACCAGGCAACGACATTGCCAATGTATCTTAGAAAGGCTCATTTGTACACTACTATGAATGTTACATGCGTGTACATCACTATATATGATGTTTTGAACCATAATACATCGTTTGTATTATATATAAGATAAAAAAAATAATATTTAGTCAAAATAGTATGGGGATGTTCTTGAGTTTTTTGGGAAGAAGTTGTAATTTTTCTCGAGTTTATAAAATATATAAGTCCAAACGTAACTAGCGATCTAGTGCTGCCACCTGCTAACCGTTTTATTGCTGTATAATCTTTCATGTTATAGTGTTTCATTTCTAGGTTGAAGAACCAAAATCTTTGGGGGTGCCTATATTTTTTTACCTTCTATTATATAATTATTATCAACCCATTTACAGTGTAATTTGACAGTAAAGGCATGAAAGTATGAGGAAATACCATTGACACAAAATCTTCTTCCGTGTATAATTGGGGTTTTCCGTGTATAATATGGGTTGTATAGTTTTGGTTGCTATGAGAACCTTTCACCAGGCAACGACATTGCCAATGTATCTTAGAAAGGCTCATTTGTACACTACTATGAATATTACATGCGTGTACATCACTATATATGATGTTTTGAACCATAATACATCGTTTGTATTATATATATAAGATATAAAAAATAATATTTAGTCAAAATAGTATGGGGATGTTCTTGAGTTTTTGGGAAGAAGTTGGTAATTTTTCTGAGTTTATAAAATATATAAGTCCAAACGTAACTAGCGATCTAGTGCTGCCACCTGCTAACCGTTTTATTGCTGTATAATCTTTCATGTTATAGTGTTTCATTTCTAGGTTGAAGAACCAAAATCTTTGGGGGTGCCTATATTTTTTTACCTTCTATTATATAATTATTATCAACCCATTTACAGTGTAATTTGACAGTAAAGGCATGAAAGTATGAGGAAATACCATTGACACAAAATCTTAATGCTGAATGGCAGAAATGTTTTCCGAAAACAATTTTTTTTGCCTTTCAAACAGATGAGTTTTATAAATAGTGACCCAGAAGTCTGTTTTATGTGTTTTTATTGTAGCCAGAGGGGTTGCTATTAAAAGGATTCATCATAATAGGTTGTATCTGTTACAGAAATGAATCTAGGACCCAAAATGTCACACTAGTGAAATCCGGCCGAAAGCCCAATAGGCTACCAAGGGTTAGATGTGAATCAATGTGTAACCGTAACATACCTAGATTCACTCTTGTTATTCCCATACCAGAAAATATCATGTAGTACAGCAAAGGGGGGGGTGGGTGGGTGGTGATAGCCAGATGTTAGTTCGTATATAATGTCTTTGTCATACATAGTTTTTTTTTGTGATCCATTGCTAATAAATGAATACATTATGCTCTTATTATATACACAGCTGCCTGTGTCTCTTTCCTACGATTCATACAGTTCCCTCGCTAACAACATGCTGGGTTCTAACACACAGTGTACACTTCAGAGCCAATGTGATAGCTATAGGTTTATCACTTATGATATGAATACGCTGACACCCCAGTCAGCGTAGTTGGACCTTTATAATACACATTAAAGATTGTAATTTCCAAGTCCTGATTATCCTCTCTCGTATGGCCCTGGACCTATCCTACAGCAACTAGGCCCATGAAGAGCAGTGGGCGGATGACTGCTCCGCGGTCGTCCAAGGACCAATTATCCTCTCTCGTATGTGTCTTTGGCTATCCTACAGCAACTAGGGCTGTGAAGAGCAGTGGTCGGATGACAGGTCTGTGGTCAGCTACGGCACACACACACAGTGGGATGAACTAGAGTAGTTTTAAGGGTGGTTATGAACAGGTGTTTACACTCCTTACAAAATAATCCAGGTCTGTGGTCAGCTACGGCACACACACAGTGGGATGAACTAGAGTAGTTTTAAGGGTGGTTATGAGCAGGTGTTTACACTCCTTACAAAATAATCTTGAGACAGTGCCATGGACACCCATAGTGGAGCATGGACCCGGAGCCAGTCCCGTAGGAAACAGCAATTGGTTGCCAAGAATGATTTCCAGGATGAGGAGCACCACACTCCGTTGCCACTCTCAGATCCTATCATTTTCAAATTCCCCAAATTGGACTTCGGTATGTCAACGATGGGTAAGGCTGAACTGAAGCGAGCCTTGATTGACCAATTGTATCTGCACAGTACCAACACTGCAAACTCAACAGGGATAGACTGCCCTAACCCAGATACGCTAACCAGCGATGCTGTCACAGAGTATGAAAACCATCGACTCGCTGCTGTTAGCTGGTTTGCCAACGTAATACCGGATGCGCAGATGAGCAGGAAGGACCATCACTCTGTCCTTATGCCGGCTGTGAACATTATGGACAGATACATAACAACGTGCTCCGACCGCGGTGAGGACCTGCGTGAGCTGTTTATTATGAACATGGGTAACATTCGAGCTGCGTGTCTGTTGCTATCCATCAAGATGCATACTATGTTCCAGGGAATAAATCTAAATGATTTGAGCCAACTTAACAGATGGGTAAACAAGGCATTGGTTATAGACCCGTCCATCGAAACTGGGAACTCGAGGTTTACGGTGTACAAGCTTTCAAATGTACAGGGTATACAGGATACTGAGATGTTGATCATTAGCAAGTTACGAGGGTCCGTGTTCCCAGCAAATGCGGAAAATTTGATCAGTGTACTGTGCAAGTATCTAATCCTGGAACACCTGGAAAGGCAAACCTCACGGTCTCCGGAACTAGCGGATAATCTGAATCAACGTGTCACTCTGATAGCTGCAGATTTGTTCTCTAAAACTGCACTGGACATCAAGTTGTTACGGTTCACCAGCTGGAAGTGCATCGCTGTGTGCTGCATGCTAGCGGTGATCCAGGTGTGTGTCACAGATCCTACAGACAAGCTGCATGTTGAAGAGAGTTTGATCTTGCTCTTGGAAAAGCTGAGACCTACCGAATTCACCCACAAGGAGCTGATTGACCTTTCTAACATGTTTACCCAGGGCTGTGTGGTCTGCACCAGTGTGTTTATCAACCGTATTGTGCACAAATCTCTACAGAAGATATCGTATATGTCATGCTCTGAGTGTAGGAACACCTTTGATGACATGAGAACGAACGTGCACGCTGGTACAAGCGAACAAGTCGCAAATAAAGAGCCTCCGAACTCTGTCTAGCGTGCCACGTGCCCTATGCTGTATACTGTGGCTATTAACCTGATGTAACCAATGATTACACATGTGTGTCCACCCTGTATATGTCATCCGATTGTATATGCCAATCAGTATCTGCGCTGTGGGAGCTGCGCGAACGATTAAACTTTAAATGCTTCACATGGGTAACAACCTGTACATGTCATCCAATTGTGTACGCTTGTGAAATAAACATGTGGTTCTCTACACCGTGATTGTGAAAGCGATGGTTTATTCGTCAAAAAAAGTATGTATGTACGCACAGATACACAAACAAAAAGCTAACAGCAAGCGTACAAGCCTACCGAAAGCAGTATCTGTGCTCCGGGTGTGGGAGCTACGCGAACGGTTAAGCTTTACATGTTTCACATGGGTAGCAACCATATCTGGTGCGCAAGTACGGTTGCTGCAGATGAGATAGATAAGATCCAGTAACATTAGCTTCTATGATAACCGGACTGTCCTGTACGTAGCTCTAGGTCTGGAAACTTGTACATCACGGATGTGTACCTCCGTTCTCACACTCTTCCAAGACATTTTAGTTCTCAATGATAGTATGTGTGCTCTTAGGTCGTAGGGTTCACTTTCAACCACTGGAGGGGTGCGCTCTGCGAGGATGATAGGCTGAAGGCTCTGTGGTCGGCCGGTCCGCTCTCTGGGTGTGTGGATGATAGGCTGGTAGCTCTACGGTTGGACGGTTCGCACTCTGGTTGTGAGAGAGATAGGCTGAAGGCTCTGTGGTCGGCCGGTCCGCTCTCTGGGTGTGTGGATGATAGGCTGGGAGCTCTACGGTTGGACGGTTCGCACTGTGGTTGTGAGAGAGATAGGCTGAAGGGTCTGTGGTTGTCCGCTCCGCTCTCTGGGTGTGTGGATGATAGGCTGGGAGCTCTACGGTTGGACGGTTCGCTCTCAATGTCATGATGTGTGCTCTTACAATGGAGCTGTAGGATGATACAATCAAGTTTCAAAAAGTTCTGCGGGTATAAAAGCACCATGCAGTTCCGCTTCCAGAAAAAGACACCTATATCTAGGGGTAAGCCCACATAGTGTACAACAAAGGTAGCTCTACCAGAAAGCTTTTTGAGAAATGTGGCCACCCGCGGCGCAAGGCTCTGCAGTAGCACTGACTCTGTTTCTAGCCCTACTCTCTACAGGGCTTGGTCAAAATCAAGATACGTTATAACTTCACTACTTGGACAGGCAACGGGGAGAATCTGATGCCCCACATTTCCGCGATCAAGGAACAGGCCAATTTCTTTCATAAGAACAGATTGGTTTTGGACGCTGGGACAATGGAACACCTGAAAAGTACGGGTGCTGTGGAAGACAGTAGAGTTGTCATGGAACTTGACACGGATGTGTTCAGTAAAGCCAAAGCAACAATGATTAGGGTTAAAGGCCCCGGGATGACGAAAACTGTGAATTATGTGTATGAGAACTTACAGAAAATGTATGCTGATTTGAGAGGTAACAACCTATACGCTTCTGCGTCGGATATCCTGCGCTATGTTGCTTTCACTGCCTATTCCGACCAAGCCGATCAGTTGGTGTATCACGACGCAGATGTACGCTTCAAACCCCTACACCCGGACCATGAAACGAACCTGGGATCCGGGGAAGATATGCGGGTGGTCATGATAACCTCCACTAAGCGCAAAGATCAATCCATAGCTGGCCAGCTCTCCTTTGTGGAACCGAGTTACTTTTATGAGCGCACACCATACGGGTACCCAGAATTCACCCAGTTCAATTCCGATTTGATCTTCATGCGGAAATCCGCTGCCACCCAGTCCGCGCTCGAGATCGGAGTATTGCAGTTTGGTGTGCTAACTGGAAGCAAGAGAGCTATGGTTGAGAAGGTAGTAGGGGATATAAAAACAAAAATTACTTTACACGACGCTATTCGAGCAACACACCCTACCGAGACTAGGTTTTTGATACCCTCCGAAACCTCTAAGTTGCTCCATAGAAAAGACTACCCGTTATGGCCTGAGTATACTCTGGAGATGCTGAAAGGTGCCTATGTGGGCGCTGTAGGCCTGAACCCTTTGGACGTTCTACTCGGACGAAAGATGGACGCTAAGTATTCAGCTGCCGTGCCACGCTCTACTTCGTATAGAAACGAACACGGTGTGTTGGTGCATCCACTCGAAACGTGTATTGTGTGTCGTACCCTTATAATTAAAGGTGATACGGAGACCAGGAACGCGTTCCTCTCGGAATCTGCACTCAACCCAGCTGATGTGGGAGCCGTGTCTCGTCAAGACGCTCGAAATTGGTACGGTGAGGTGAATGGTGTATATCTGGACGTGCCTGTGTACACATTGAAAGAAGAGGCTGTTATCACAGGAGATATTTCACCTTTAGCGTCTCCGGAACACTCGAGACCCAACAGCCCCGAAGGTCACGAATTCGATACACACCTCGAACATGTTCCTGGTGTTGACCATGATCTCATGCGAGCTAATGCCCCCGCTGCTGAAGAGACCCTCACTGTGTCCGAAGAGACAATCCCTGTGAGCATTGATGGCTTCCCGGACTTAAACACAGTTATATTTGGTTCCCGAGAGCGACACACAGTCAACCCAGACACGGACCCAAAAGCTTTCGAGAAAAGCATAGCGACTTGCGGACCCGAAAGCAAGCGTAAACGCAGGGCTGCTGCGCGATGTCCTCTGTATGAGGAGGAGAACTTCTCTACCAGAAAAGATGGAGAGTTCCTGTTTAAAGAAAAGTGGCCTGTGAAATTTACAAGAGAGCAGGGATATCTTAGGATGATAGTGGAATCCTCTGTCAACGCAAAGAATGTCATGACCCGTTTTGTCAGTGAGATTCCAGGGGCTCTCATTAAGGCTTTCGTGCAGAAGCGGAGAGTGATTGTGGAAAACGCACGGGTTCAGTTGGAAGAAATTATAAACAACCCTGAAGTGGAATCCGCACTGCACACAATGATGTCTGAAGCTCACAGTGTCATCCCCAGTTACCACGCACGCTCAGCAAAGCGCATGGGCTCTGCGTATGCCCGTGCCACCAAAAGCGGTCCTAAATCTCAACTAGCCATCAAAAGCTGGGTTCTTGGAGCACGAGCATACGGTGTGTTCACTAACATCGGTGCCTTGGTGTACGGAGACCCATTGGTGAAGACCTTCGCTGCATTGGATCTTAGTCAAACCGTGAACGGCTTCATGGCTCACAAGTTAGCTCAGTGCGCAAAGACCAAGGCCCTAGCTGAAACGTTAGAACTTGTTGCAAACAACCCGATCGTGAAAATCGCCGGTACAGCAGCTAACATATTCTTCTTTGCTCAGAACGTGCGGAATGTGGCTGAGGGACATCACAGTCCCTCCGATTACTATTGGTTGACAAGATCCTCTATGCAGATGTTCTCCCTGGTGTTTGACAGCCTGAACCCTGCGATGTTACCCATGGTCTCCGTGGATGTTTTAGTTACCCTCATAACACAGGGGGAATACGCAGCTCATGTGGTAAGGTCAGTTGCCAACAAACTGCCTCTTAGCATTAAGGATATGTGGACATTGGGAGCGTCTAGTTTTTTTGGGGCTACAACGTGGTTTGACTATTATAATAATGTTTCCGAGTTGGAGCGTGTAAACAGCGAACTCGCTAACGCTCTCATGAAAGCATTGCGAACTGTAAATGTTGTGGTTGGTTTTCCTGTATCTACAGTGATCAACGAGTGGCATAATCGGTACAGTGAACAATGTGTGGAGAGGTCAGTCGCAGTGTGGCCCGCAATGCTGGACACCAAACATGAACCATCTCGGCTCAAACTCGGAATGGAACATAGCGTTCCTCTGAAAGAGGTCTACATCGGGAACATTGAGACTCAGCAGCTGTGTTACGAATTGGCTCGTCGAAACTGTTTAGAACCGAACCGAGCTGGGTTCCACAAGTTCATGGAGGCCCTGTTGCAGAACGTGGGTGCATTGCCCACAAACGTTGATTGTAATTTCTATGATTCTAGTATACCCAATGCTACAGACCCCTGTGGTAACATGGACAAATACATCGACGATGGGATTGAGAGAAAGAGGTTTCTCCCAATAAACACAGAGCTCGGCGATCCACTCATGGAACCCCAACTTAGGGCTGTGACTGTTAAAGCGTATAATGTCAAGATGCTTTCACGGCCTCTCGGATGGATGAAAGAATCCCGGCAGTGTTCAAAGTTCTTTATTGTCAAAAAAAAGCGGCCGCACTTCCTCACAACCAGAGTGCAAAACGCTAACATATTCAAGAGCGCTAAATGTAGTTCCCTCAGACAGTGTATCACTCGAAGGTATATCGGTACAGAGAAAGGTGAGATCGTGGAGCCCTACGTGTTTAGGAAACCAGGTCCTGTGAGCAAAGACATAGTACTGTACGCAAATGCTCCTATTGTGAAGAGACCAAAACCAACACAGACTGAAGATATAAGTCACTATGCCAAGATGTTGGTGGCTATGACTGACATGCCTGCGATCATAATAGTCGAAGGTTCAGGTGTTTATATAGGTGCTACAAACGCAACCAATATTTTCGTTGTATCCGAACACACTAAAGCTAGGACGACCGGTGGCATAGGGTTTGATACCGTGATCATCGGAAGTCCAGAGAAGAATCTATTGATAGCTATAATGCGAGATGACACAAAAAACAAGATAATGGGCCGCGATCTAACACTCCGTCCCAGATCCATAGAGAGCATCAAGGCTACCGAATCCTCAGCCAATGTGGTACTGGAGCAAAGAATGGACCTGCACGTAGGTGACATGTCCCACGTGGTCCTGGAGAAGGGGAGTCATCTCAGTACACTGGAAGTGGGTTCAAATTCTACCGTTATAGTGAATGATCACATGACCCTGTCTCTTTCGGTAGCACATGACACCATGGGTGTGCTCGTGATGGCCACTGGACATTTGGACGTTGATGATATCACCTTGGTGTTACGAACTGGTACTAGCTTGGTGCCCCAACCGGAGTACTTGAAGCGTGCATGCTCTGCTACAGAGGATGGACTAACCTTACACGGAGCGGTGCTTTTCAAGAATGGGAGTGCAGCTGTCTCTATAGACCCTGAAGGCATGATGTTGACCTGCAGTGTTACCGGTGATACGGTATACCGAAGCGCTTACAAGGCTCTGAATACAAGAGAAGGGGAAGCGTTTTATTACCAGGTCTGGAGAGAGCGGTTTGACGCTCTGGTCCGTGCAGGCCTGGATGAAATTACTGTCACGACACCGCATGGGGATAGAGTTGTATCCACCGCATCCCAACAAATAGTAATGAGGGTGGACAAGAACAGTAAAAGTATTCACCAGAGCTTCGGTAAGCGCTCAGTTGAAATGGAATTGCTAGTGGATCATGACGTGACTCGGTGTGACCTATCGCTGTATGGGCCCGGGTCTACAACAACCTATTGCTGCATGGGATCTGATTGTTTCCCGCTCGGTCTTCGGGATGTACGTGTCTGTAATGCACTGATGAGCGGAGTATATCCCCAGGGATCTAACTTTACCAGCCGGGTAACCGTTACAGTTAAAGGGTTTGGCATATCCGCACTAAAGCGTAGAGAAAGTGGTCAGTACGAATCACCTGAGGGGTTGAAATCCCATACCGGACCTGATGTCGACACCATTCGAATTTTGTTAAATGAAGATGTGACTATGGTATTCAAAGATCAATTTTCAGGTATGGAGAGGGTTATACCCGCTCACTATGGGGAAGTGTTTCTAAAGAGGGGCTATGATGACGAAGACATGTTGATTCACGGTGTTGAAATGATGACACCTAGTTGGTAGTATTAGCAGAAATGTGTGGATGTCAATACGTAATACTTCTTCTACTGTTTTCCTAGTGCCTGTTTCACAGCTGTTAATAAAATGCCATAAACACAGACAAAGACTCGTTATTTCCGTGTGTCATAATGTATGTTATTTCTATGCATCTCAACATCCATATGAAGCCCCACAGGGTACCCATCCCATGTTGCTGACATAAGTTCTGTTATGTTAGTACGCCCACTAGAGGGTGTTCTAGAGTTTCTATATCCAAACCGGGAAACCGGGGTCCGCGTAGCCGAGCTGGAGTGCAAGTGTGGAGATGTTAGGTGGCCTTTATGCTCATATATAAGCCTCTAAGCCTCACTTTCAATTAAAGGGTAGGGTGCCTATCATCCATTGCTCGTGACCATTCTCACTATCATTTCATACATACTTAAACCATAGGCTAGCAGCCATGAGAGTATTTTCAAAACAGAAGATGTCGCTAATCTCCCAGGGAACCGGTGAGTGTATTTACGAACGCAGAAACAGAGCCTCGCTGGACACGGAGACCAGGCAACTCGTGAAATCTTTCCTAGAAGAGTTTACTGGATGTTTGAAACCTAGGTGTAACGAAAGCAAAGCTCTGTCAACAATGAAACGAGTTGTAACCGAAACATTAGACAAACACAGATACTCCTACAATGGTAGGTAGTGAATTCTGATATCACGGTATAGGTTACATACCCAGCGTGTTTAACGGGTTTGCATTTGGACCTTTTGTTTAAGGTATGCTCTACACACTGTCCTTGGATGACAGCACAGGGCATGACGTGGGATTCGTGGGTGTAGTTGCTAACAGGCTCTTCGCAGATGGGGTCACCAACTGGGGCCGGGTTGTGAGCCTGCTCGCATTCGGTGCTGCGGTGTGCCGGTACCTCAAGGATAAGGGCAAAGAGAACTGTGTGGAAGCGGTGGGACAAGAGATCTCCATGCACCTACTGACCGACCATAAAGACTGGCTGGTCAAAAACAACTCATGGGTCAGTTCAGTAATCACTGAGAAATCATGCAATATCTTCTCAGCCTCTGTATTTAATCAAACTTTTTTTATCAATTATGTACAGGACGGATTCGTCGAGTTCTTTCGGGTAGCAGAGGAGTCTACATTGAGAAACGTACTCGTAACATTTGCTGCATTTGCTGGCTTTTGGGCAGCGCTGGTCATGTTGGACATGTAAATGAATGTGCTCGCTGGAAAGTGTTGTGTACATGTAAGCATATGTAAATCTACACGTAATAAATGGTGGGACCGAATATGTGTTTGCTTTTGGTTGAATGAAAAAGCAGAGTGTCAATGGTACACTATATTAGGGCTGTGTACTGATAGAACACAAGGATGGATACCTGGTACACAAGATGCATAAATCAAAGCGTAAACTTTATTTCTAATATGAGAACTATGAAATAACAGTTTGTGTAGAGATATATTGAGATCATCAATGATATCGAACCAATCTTTGTGTATAGAGCGAGTGGTTTCGTCTTCAAATTGAAATAATCCTTATGCTAGGCTGTACAGATCCCTATCTAACCATAGTAAGGACTGTAGTAGGCTCTCTGTGTTGGTGTGATCCACGGTGTTTCCAAAGAGTTCCATCGCGATGTGTTTGAATTAAAAGTTTCTATCTGTCAATTCCTCCGTGTCCATACAGTGTACTTCGCAAGGGTGAGATTCGGACTCCAATATCAGGTTAGCAGTGGGGATACACATGAACTGAACATCATTGGTTTCACTCAGGATGATGTGAGAATCTGAACTCGGCTCATTACTGTCAATCCAGATGACGTCTGGGAACTCGCTCTGGACAACCTTCACTTCATATGATGGTCCCCATATTTTATCCAGAGCCTGTTTCCAGTAGAGATTCATATCAGACTCTAGTGATGTAGCGGTTCTATAACATTTGTTGTTGACTCTAGTCACAGCACCGATTGCCACCAGCACGCTGAAAATCTCATAAATTCTGCGGAGTGGAATGTGAAATCCTATAACCAAGTCCTGCACGTGTAACAACTCGGTACAAGTGCGCACATACGGATACACAATCCCTACGTAGCGTTTCAAACCCTCCTTCCTGTGTTTCAATTCCTGGTACCTTTGGGTGGTGAGCTTGTATCGTTTTTTATCTTTACAAAGAAGTCCAATGCCTTCCAGTATACAAAGTATGTAGTATACACTGCGTGGCTCTGCATTTCTTGTCTTCAATTGTGAGACTGCAGACCTGCAGGTGATCGTGTGCTTGGTCATTAGGAATCTTAACACCCGTCTTGCAGTTGCGGTCATACGGGTCACACACGCTTCCCTGGGTTCAGATGAACGAGGCATAATTACTACTGTGACAGGGTGCAACACGCAGCTCCAAATAGGTTCCCTAGAAGAGAGCAGTAACATATGTCATCTGTAACACCATGTCATTAAGGCTATTCAGAGCGTGAGCTACTAAATGGGTGGGCTCATGTTCATTCATCCGAACGAGGGAGCAGAGTATTACTGATCCGTCGGACTCAGGTTGTGCCAGCGTTCCTTTAGACTACCCTACATTTGTACAGCCCAGAGTCAATCGTCCGACCACGGTTACTTTAATCTATGTATGGAAAGTGGTTACCTTAAGCGCGTTACCCTACATTTGTACAGCCCAGAGTCAATCGTCCGACCACGGTTACTTTAATCTATGTATGGAAAGTGGTTACCTTAAGCGCGTTACCCTACATTTGTACAGCCCAGAGTCAATCGTCCGACCACGGTTCTTTTAATCTATGTAATAACAATGCAGATCCGGCAATGGTTCATCTGGCCAAACGTACCGATCTATACCTGGATTAGATTATCCTGTTGGTAGTGATGGAAAGACATTGAGCTATCTAACATATTTAGAGAGTTCTACCAACAGTTTCTGCTAGAACCATGCCTAAAGGTCTGAAAGTGTTCCGCTTCAGATTCAGTTTTAAGAGGTACACCACTCAAACGGACACTCGTGTACGGACTCAATTTACCCAGGCTACGTGCAAGTTTGCATGGGTCGTTAAATACAAAGACAAGGTTGTTGGATTTGTCAACAGTAAAAAGAAACGATGCATAGCCAAAATTCAAGAATATATTGGGAATGGAGCAAAGATCGAAATGGTTTCCAACAGGATATCCGATGTTGACGCTGATAACGAATACCAAGCCATGATAAACGAGGGAGGAGATATAATACTACGCTTGGGGACCCCGGTACAGAACGGTTGTCCGAGACTGCGGCTACAGAAGAGCACAGATAACACAAAGAACACCGGGTCTTTTACAGCTAATACCGCTGCCACAGGTGCCAAGAGAATGTGTATCAGGGTCAGTTACAGCACCATCGGTGCTGTAGGCTTTAAGAAAGCGCTTCTGATGCGCTTCCAAAAGGAGACCGATGAAGGTATACAACAGAGTGATATTCCCAGCATCGTTGACTCGAGTACCCGGTATCAAGGGCCCTGGGTGAAGGAGCCAAAGGAGACCGATGAAGGTATACAACAGAGTGATATTCCCAGCATCGTTGACTCGAGTACCCGGTATCAAGGGCCCTGGGTGAAGGAGCCAAAGGAGACCGATGAAGGTATACAACAGAGTGATATTCCCAGCATCGTTGACTCGAGTACCCGGTATCAAGGGCCCTGGGTGAAGGAGCCAAAGGAGACCGATGAAGGTATACAACAGAGTGATATTCCCAGCATCGTTGACTCGAGTACCCGGTATCAAGGGCCCTGGGTGAAGGAGCCAAAGGAGACCGATGAAGGTATACAACAGAGTGATATTCCCAGCATCGCTGACTCGAGCACACGGTATCAAGGGCCCTGGGTCAAGGTGCCGAATCCGTATGTGGCTTTAATGCAGCACTGCACGACCACGTTCCCGTACTGGAAGTGAGCTCACAGCTACTCACATAGGCCTGGATCACCACGTATACCCAGGACATGCAATGCTGATGACCAGTGGGTTCGTTTAGCATGAAAAGCAACGCATGGCGAGGTACAGAGAGTGTATCGCAGTTTGACCGCAGCATGGGCAAACCATTGTAGTGGAATCCAGGAACAATGAGAGGATGAGCATGTGGCAGTCTCGTGTTTAACGTATGGATCTGTGGTGACGAATACGACCATTACAATAGCATTACCATTGATCCTCTTAGTAATCCTAACCTATCTTGCCAACCTGAAGTGGGTTCCTTTAACACATATATGTACTGTATACCCAGTTACTTGATATAATTGCTATATATTATGTTTACTCTGCACTAGAATGAAACAGTGATGTGCAACGGGATACATTGGCACCTAAGATAAAAACACTTGTTACATATGTTTTGCAGTGCTTGTATTAAAATCGTTTGTACAACACAACCTGTGTACAATGTCATTTTCTATGTACCCCAGGTTGTCAATTGACCGGTTGGGTGTCTAACCACGGGTGTGTGTACTTATGTCTTTTTTTTGTTTTTGTCCAGCTAGCTTGTAAGCGTGATCTAACGGCTGGAATACAATCATGTAGAATGAGGGGTAAGTTACACCCCTCTGGTTTACCATCCAACCAAGGAGCGAACGTGCAGAAGAAACACAGTCCTTGCGCACTCCGACCACAAATGCCCGGGCAGGAGTTAGTACCACTAACACACCCATATTTGTGCTGAGAGGACCGTGGTTTGATGTTTTACTAGTGTGTTTAGGCATCCGTGGACGGACTGCGGCTTTCACTACAACAGTGGGGACATCGGCCGTCCGCATATTACCGCCCGGGCAGAGTACCGCTAACACACCCATATTTGTGCTGAGAGGACCGTAGCTTTCACTATATAACCCAACCTCTCACACCTGACCATGTACAGTTTCTCTGCAACCAGAACTGAAGATTTATACCTATGAGAATGGAAAATTACATACAAAACTCCGTTATTGGCCGTGGCGCTTACGGAACTGTGTACAAAGTCAAGTGTGTGAAAACCGGAGAGTGGTTTGCTATGAAATGTCATTCCTACGGGGCAGAGGATGCAACTGTGAGAGAACTCTCCTGTCTTACAGCCCTAAAGGGTCACCCTAATGTGATCAACATGCTCGAATGCTTCGTTGACGAAGGACTAAAACTAATATCCACGCTTATGCCCTACGTGCCTTATACGTTGAGTGAAGTGATTCACAACGGACACGGTCTGAAATTTCAGTTCTACCAAGGCCGCGAGATACAGTTGCTCCCGTTAACTTTTGTTGGTCATTTTTCCGTACAGGTGGCTAATGCCCTTTCCTACATGCACAGACTGAATATGGTACACAGGGACCTAACGCCTTCAAATGTGCTGCTGACAGAAGATCTCACTGTTAAAGTGGCCGATATGGGCCTTTCAAGACTATCCTCCAAACGGATGAGCCCAACTGTGGTCACGGAACCATACAGAGCTCCGGAATTATTTGATCCTAAATGTCAGGAGTACACTTGTGTCATAGACATGTGGAGCCTGGGGGTGATGATAGCAGACGCGATGGAAGGTCATGTGGTTTTCGCGGGACGTAAAATCCACAGGGAATTGGTCTCCACGTATCAGATCATCGTAAGGACTCTATGTCCCAAAGACCACCCGAGTGCCGACATCGCATCTTGGGACCCTGACACTATAATACCCAGCGTTATGGAGTGTGAACGTGTGAAAAGGATAGTGTTCCGATTGCTAGCTTTCCGTGAGAACGAGAGACTGTTAGCTCACGAGCTGCTGGAGGATAAGGAATGGATCCAGCTCGCTCATATGACTTGGAAAGATAGAAATATGGTCATAGAGCGTATTGCGCGAAAGAGTGCGCGATATTAATTCCACAAGCTGAGACCAAGAACAAGGGGACACCTTGATAATGCTTAGTGTATATTTTTATTCAATACGTTTCATTATGTATCATTGTAAATGCTCAATAAAACGTGTACTATAAAAAAGACAGGTGTACATTATAATTAATGTGTACTGGGAAAGGAAACCATTATCACATAATGGTTTGTATGCAAGTCTAAAAATACAGTATTGTAGTTTACATTATTGCTTGCATGAAACTCTAAATAGCCTCACATATACGTGGTTCATGTGAGGCTAAATATCAACCATCAGCGATGCCATCATAATAAAAAGAGGCATCAGGAAAATGTGTGTTTGGATAGTAGACCCAGAGGACTTCCATGATCTTTTAAACTCCTCCAGCTTCCTCTTAAAGTCATGCAAACCTGCAGGGAGAGACAGTGTGAGCTGAACAACTTAAAAAGTATTTATAAATAACCAGAGAAATAACACAAAACTCACTTTCGCTTACGTTGACCAGGTTCACGGTTGTCCTGATATCCTCCAATGTCTTGAGCTCTGGTATCACAACCATTGGTTTCCTGGTAGGTGTTGCAGTGGTGAGTTGGACATTTGAGCATGAACCACCAGCCGGACCATGTCTCTGATACATGAAATACTGGTATGGTATATCACCATATCCACCAAACATGTCCCCGTCGCGAATGATGAAACAACATTGAGCTGGGCTTCGCATTCTGCCCATTGTATGATTCCACACTTCGATTAGACTCCACATTTGATTATTATCGGGTTGTATGTACAGCATAGAGATTCTAATCACACCATCGAGCGGGCTAATGAACGCTGCGTTCGTAACCTTGTCCACTTTGGCAGTATAGTAGAACATACCGCATGGCTGCACCTTAGCGCTCAGATGGAAACTCTCGCTCCCTACCGTGTACATGCCTTCGTCGGTACAAGTTAGGACGCGAATGTAAACTCGGTATCCCACCGGGGTCGCGTTCACCTGGTATATGTGTTCACTAGCGTACACGAGTTCACTGTCTTTGTAGAAAGGCTGAACTGGGCTTTCCAAGTACCCCGGTAGTCTGACACTAGTTCCCATTACACCTATGATGGTAATGGGTTCAATTCGCTCAGCTGTAAGACCTTTTACTCTTTTCAACACACAACAGTCCACTGTCACAGTTGCCATGAACAGCAGACACATTGCGATAGGAATGTACATTTTTCTAGCGATCCGTTTCGTTTACAAGTGTGAAAAAGACTTGCGTTCTCGAATGCACACACACAAGGAGCAGAGTGTAATACTGTGGCGCAGTGGAGCCCTTATATGCATGCTGAAACCAGACACTGTCAAATCACCAGCCTGGATAGGCTGAGAACTTACATAACACCCACAACGCTATGTGTATGGTTTCAGGGAACCCAAGCCCTCGCACAGTACGTGACAGACTAACAACATTCTAGACTTGGAATCTGAGAATGGTCGGACCATCCGACCACTGCTGCGTAAGCCGCACAAACTCTTGAGAGTTTCAGTGGCTGGGCATGGGGAACCCTGGTAGATTGTTGAGTGGTAAACAGAATAACGTAGCACTCTCATACAGATGTCACAATGTTTATTACACAACCAGCTCACATAGAATTTGCGTGTCTACATACACACGTTACACAAACATGATCAAAATACACACGCTAGTAATGCTTCTAGTTTGTTCAGTATAAACTCGCTTTTCAGCGAGTGGTATTCGTGGATAAAGACAGTATCATGGTTGTAATTGAGCTCATATTCACACTTAGGATCTCTCTCATCTTCCTCAGCTTGTGATTTCCACTTTAGAGAGATACGTGCAACCCACTGAGACATCGTAATGTATGTGATATTATCCTCTGTGCACACGAGATACCAATCCAATCGAATATCCTCTTTCCGCTTGCCTGAAAAGACACCCAACCACTTAGTTTCTCTCATTGTCACCGGTTTATAACTGTCCAGAGCGGCATGAGCGATCTCTAGCTCTGTAGGGAGAGGATTGTTGTCCACACTCCACCTGTCGAGATATTCCGGGTTACAAAACGATTCTGCGTTCACCACGGTCACTGTACCGAAACAGTTGAGAAAGCAGGATACCATCTCCGTTCTAACCCCCGTGATACCGATCAACGCTCTGGGTATGTAACTGGAAGAAACAAACAGTACACGAGTGTGGAAAGTCCTCTTAATCAGGTTCAGTTTATTGGTTATGTACCGTGTGTACGCATCGACAAGTTGCCCTTGGTCCAGAGGGGTTGTGTACTCTTCCATACAAGATGAGTCCAGGTCTAATAACATGTCATGCCCAAAGTCTTTATCCACCACTTTTCCATTCATGAACAGACGATACGCGTCAAGCTCCTGCTTACCTGCTCTGATTATTACATAATCAACAGAGAAGTTACCGTAAACTCCTCTTGGGTTCGCCATGGTATAACGTGTACTGATTGTGTTATGTTAAGTTGGGAGCAAACAGAGCTGCACCCCCTTAATGTATGATTAACGGTCGGTTAGAAACAGTCTGGTCAATAGATACCCAGCTGCACTGGCAATAAATGTTTCTATGCAACATCAAGTGCAGAATCTTACGGTAGGATTATTGGTTGACATCATGCATATCCTAACGTATTCTTTACATGCTGAGTACATACAATAACAGGCTACATCAGTTGTGAACTCAGGGTGTATGTGCAATATAATTTGTAATAAAAAAAAACACATTGCGTTCTCGTGTGCACAAACAAATCTTTATTATGGTGTATTTCGGATCAAAATCGCTTTCACTGTGCATCATCGTGGTCACAAACTGAACCTAGGTATTACATGAACAATCATTCCCACATTCTCGGATTCTTCGGGTTTCCGCTCTCCGTAGGGGTCGGACAATTTCAGGACTGTTTAGTGGTACACGTAGCCCTAACGTGCCTGCTCCGCTTACATGTTCCCGGGTTGGCCGGTGTCACTCAGCATGATCTTAACCTAAACTTTCCTGCGCAAGTTTCATCCGTCCATTGTACCATGCCCATACCCACTGCTACAGTTTGCCCAAGTGTCACAAGCACTGCTGCTGTACACAAAATTAACCTATAGCATATGTTACTTCAGAGTTACTTGTAATGGTTATCATTCTGAGTAAGAAAAATCACAAACTGTCACGGTGCACAGAGTCAGTTTACTTTATTGTACACAAAAAAAAGTTACACTGTACGAAATGAACTGAGGTATTTTAAAAAAAAAAAACTAAACACCACCCAGGTGTTTCAACACCCAGGCATCATGTCTATCGCACTCGCCCAAACGGTGGGAGCACACATCTAACAGCTGAGCATTCTCATCCAAAGATTCGTTAAACGACTCTGTGCAGTGGACCACCTGGTTTCCGTCCACTTTCCCAGCTTGTAGAGTATCGGTGTGCCACATTGGAGGATCCTCATCAGCAAACAACTCAGTTTCCTCCTCGGTTCCCCAGGGAGAAATAATAGGAAGGGTATTATGCTCAAGCTCATCCACGTATAATGTCGCGGGCGGATTTAAGACATCCAGCATTGAGAATGCGCTGGCACACAGCGCCTGTATTCTGGCAAGCAGCTCATCGTACCGGCGGACAAACCCATCCCCGTAGGCCTTGTACTGATCCAAAGGCATGCGGATGAAACTGGTGAAACTCATCCCTTCGAAAAACATGGCATACTGGGACATTCCCATGAGCTGCAGGGCCTTCATTGTTAGCGGGACACCCTGCCCCAGCTCCCGAGTCAGTATCTGGTGCTGCTCACGTGCTTCACGCTCTGAATGCATGGTGTATCAATTAAATATTATTAGTTTGGACAGGTTCTCACTGCTCGGTAGAGCACTTTGAACACTGTGTGCTGACACCGATACCCTGCAGCCAACCTAGATATTAAATAGAAGAGTGAAGCGACACACTTGTTTCACTTTCGAACTTGAGCTTTCGTCACTCTGACCCAGTCCTACAATGTCACACAGCCTAGTACTCTTCTATTGTTCCCGCCCCATGGCACACACCAACACACAAGTTCACATTAATCTACTTTGTTTGAACATCCGGATCCTCCAACCTAGGGAGTTTGTTTTTCTTCACTCTCTGCTCATGCGCCAACCCTCTTCTCTGCTGAGCAATAGTCCTTTTACGTCCCTGGTCACCTGTCAGAGACAACTCCCCCAGAGGTTGCCTTTGATTCGTATGCTCTTGCGTGTTACTACCCTTACTCGTACCCTGTCTCAGTGCGAGCGCTGCAAGTCCGTTTGACTCCCGCAGAGCACGTATCATCACACTGAGGTTCCTCGAATGTGCAGCACTCGCTGTTATAAACTCTCCCTTTACGGACATAATGGTTGCAGCGTAGTCCCGTTTCAACATTTCTACACTGAACACATCTGCCCCGTGAACGCTGCTAAACACCTCAATCGCGTCCTTCCACTCCCAATCCTCCTCTAGCTCAAACAAGTACCCGCGATTATCACAGTTGTCTCTCAAAAGTATCTTCTCCTGGTGATACACGGTCCGCGTGGTACAAAACGAACTAATGTTTGCCACAGGTACACCCGAGTACTCGGGTGAGTACACGCTCAGTCTGGGTCCGTGGAATGTGCCCCTCGGTCCGAGTCTAGATTCCCTCAGGTGCTTTTTATCGTAAGCCTCCCTAGGTGCATTCCGAGACATTGCTCTTCTGAGAACTCCCCCGTAATACAAGGGCGCGGAGCACCGGAACGTTTCCCCTCCCAGCCCGCATTTGTTGAACGTGAGTTCGTTGAGCGGTTCGATTACTGCTGTAGCTTCCAGTATCACAGAGCATACAGGGTCCTTGTTGAAGTCCAATGTGAATATTACTCTCTGCGTACGCTGCTCCTCGTGCTCGCTCTCATCCGAACACTGTCCAAAAGCATTCATCTCTTCAAATTCTCCTTTCTCGTAGGCCTCGAGCATGGCTGCACCCAGCTGATCCCAAAAGCCCGAATGAGAATTTGGCGCGTATAAGGCAAGTATATCGTACACCGCCTCGAGTGGCACTGTCACGGAACCTACTTTCTTGTAAGGACCCGAGCGTCCTCTCGTTGTGTGCGGAGCATTGTGGTTCGTTGCGTATCTGTAGGTGCACAGTTTGTAATTCCTCATAGCAGGGTTCTTACCCTTACGAGCCGGGACCTTGCATGTTGAGCACATTATGAGCATTTCGTGTGCTAGATCATTACCGCCCTTGATCTCCTTTTCCGGGAAGAACATAGTATCTATACCCGAAATGTACAAGTTGCCATTCTGCAAACCGGTCTTCAGGTGTTGCTCATGTATCTGGGTTAAAATGTACCCTAGCGCCTTGCAGGCAAAGTGACCCTGTGTATCGATTGCACGGGGACATATGTCCGGAAGACAGGCCGCCGCACACAGCTTGTAGACAGCATTGACCTCCAAGCAGATTTGTCCGAATGATAGCTTGTTCAAAGCTTTCAGTCTGTTCCTGTTCATCTGCCTCATGTAACCCATCAAATCGGGCCAGTCCTTCTCGTTCGGGATCTCGGTCCATGGAGGGATCCATATGTCAAACACAAAGTGACAAGCCAACTTCATACCCTCGGAAAATACCAGCTGGTTGATGCAGAAAGAGACCCTGCGACTGAGGACCCCCGTGCATACAATGTGGCTAGCGTATAGGGCAGCTACGCAAGCGTCCCTGGCCTTATCGAATCTTGCGCTGAACTGTGTAATCTCAGAACCAGCGATCATTGTTGCCGACTGGATCAGGTTCTGCCTGTATAGGCACACTGTAGCTATACTATCCATCTTATGTTTCTCCACCGTGTCCTGTATCTGCTTGGTGCTACGTGTGCGAGTCACATGCTCAGGGAACTCGGATCCCATGATCAGAGACCTATCGGCCCACGCGTCACTCACAAACCCCATTGTGTTGGTGTTCCACACAAAGCCGCAGTTATGCACCGAATGGTACTTAACAGTGTCCACCTTTCCGCTGCTCATGTCTCTGGTCACCACATCGCTCTCTAGTACGCTGGTGTCCAGGAGGTTCTTGAACGTATTGGGGATCACGTTGGACTCCCTGTCTATGGCTTTTATGTTCTTCTCATGGGTTATATGAGCGTCGTCTATCATGACCACGCTAGCGGTCCTCTTCTGCTTGTACTTGAACGCTTGCGGGGTGAAAGATGTCAGCGTCTCTATGCAACCTTTTACTTTCCTGAACTGGTAGTTCAGCACGTTGTTTGCGTAACTCTTGCCCTCTCCTGGTCCGGTGATGTTGAAGAGCATAACTCGTTCGATTGTGTATCTGGGAGCGCTGTTTGTGATAATGTAATTGAACGTGGTAGACGCTTGAAACAACCTGCCAACCTGCAGGCTGTCGCAAAACATGTAGCGCACCAATGAGTGATCGTACACTTTCAACGGATTCAGTTTGCCCGGGTGTTCCTGGTATCCGTCATGATTACCTGGAGCGAGGTACAGTGACTCGTGGATCTCCGTGAGTCCCTGACCAAGAGACAGGCTCGAGTTGCTCATTGTGTCATCTATCACGTAACCTAAACCTTCGTACAGCGACTCGTTCTCACTGACCCGGTTCCTTACCAGGATAGTGAAGACCATATCTGCTATGCTCTCGAACTGCCTGCTTCCTGTGTACTTGACCTTCATTTCTTTGCTCAAGCGCTCAAGTTTACCCAGATGAGGGTACAGGTGAGCTAAGTAGTAGATGTGATCCTCCCTGCTCACGATGAATGGGTGACGCTCGGTTGAGTTGTAGAAACACGAGTACGCGGTCTGACACTCTCCGATGCATGCTTCCAAACTGCCCTGGGAGCGCTTTCCTTTGCAATAACACTGGCCAGTGCTCAGTAACAAAGCGAGAGCCCGTGTCCTGCGTTTGTGCTTAATTTCGCGTAACACCTTGTCAATGCGGGCCTTGGTAATAGGCACGTGCCTGTGGATCAGGGATTTAACAAACAGTTCTGGGCTCTCCCGGTCGATTAGTTTTTCTAGAGAGTACCTGAACACCAACAGTCCTCTGATGTTCACTTCGCTGCTGCTTCCAGAAGAACCGTTGAGCTCGCTCGTGAACGCTTTCAGTGTGTCCACGAATCTCATGTCCTCAGTAATGTTCGCGTTATACCCCGTTTGCATTATTTTCTGTTTCAGCCATTGCGTGCATGTGAGTGTGTACATGAGCGAAATGAACAACGCTTTTCCTTCTCCCTCGCTCTCGCTATCTGTGATCCTACCTATGGAGGTCTCCAGGGCCTTAAGATTTAGGTCCGTTATAGGCTCTGGTAATAAGATCACCTGCCTACCAGACTGAGAAGCTGGCGTGTACATGGAACCCTGTAGTTCCTTGACCTTCTTCCTGTCCACCTTGTTAGAATTCAGAGTGTCGCTGCGGATATCTACCCAATCGAACACAGATGCTAGCTCTCCTGCGCTATCTCGCATAACTATCATAGCGTTG
This sequence comes from Esox lucius, assembly GCF_011004845.1. Taxonomy (NCBI): domain Eukaryota; kingdom Metazoa; phylum Chordata; class Actinopteri; order Esociformes; family Esocidae; genus Esox; species Esox lucius. The sequence goes on from NW_022995024.1 coordinate 25,993, forward strand.
TTGAGTGACGATGCTTTTTTCCGCACCAACTGCAGTCGCATGAATGCGTTGAACGCTTCCTCTAGCGTTTCGTTCAACCCGGGAGATGCTCCTTGGTGTGAGGATGTTTCATCGTTGTTGTCACCCCCAGTGTCATCCGCTCTGAATACCTCCATGTTGACATTCATAGACATGAGACTGAGCAGCTGGGAGCCAGACACATGCCCCTCCGTACCATCCGAACGGGTCAGTGTGTCCACCCTAGATTGTACACCGAGGCTAGAGGATTGAATGTTTGTCTCGCATGAGTACTCATTGCTCATGTCTAGTACAAAACAGAATAAACGTCCTTGAGCAAAGTCTTCTCTGATAGCAGGTGACATGCTGCGGAAATCTGTGTTCTCCAGAGTAACTTGTAGGAATTCCCCTTTGCAGCAATATGTCAGGTATAGGAGGAATTGAAAAGTGGCTCTCTCGTTTGGTGATAATGCACCAAAGGAAAGCTCGTCAGAAACCTTATCGTACAATATGCCACTTTCGACTGCGAGGAACAACGCTTTCCTATTGGGAGGCACCTTGACCCTTTCTACCACAGCTGTATTTGCCTCTATGTGAGGCAACACATTACATTCGGGTGACATACTCTTAACTTTCTTAGCTGCCATGCCTAGCTACAGGTGGCTCCTCTGTTCTAACCGACAGTGAGTACACAGTGCACTAATAGGGATTCCCTTGAAAGACTGGTTGTTATGTTCTACTACTCTTCAAACGTGGGCCATGCCATGTCTATATGGAGGCCAGAGTTGGGAGCGGACACATAATACCCGGTCGGACGATTCAGATGGAATGGCTGGCACTAGCCTTCCGCGCTCTGGAAAGTCAAACAGTGAGCGGATACTTAATCATTGGTTCTCTGGGACCCCACTTGATAAATGCCCAATTCCTTCTCCTTGGACTCTTGGCTCGGATGCGATGTGCTTCTTGTGTTGAATGCTTGCTACACATCTGGGCTACCCAGCGCTCTTAGACCTGTTTGAATGCTTGCTACACATCTGGGCTACCCAGCGCTCTTAGACCTGTAGCTGGAAGGTAAAGCTCACTAAATTCTGCTTAAGAACGTAGCTAGCTGGCTTCTCAATCATGAACAAAGCGGTTCCTTTCGTTGACCTTTTCCCTAACATCTACCCTGAGTGCAGGTCCGTACACCCTGATAGGGACCCTGCTTTGGTCGGGGTGATGATCAAATCTGTCATGTTTCACAGTGAGGAAGAAGCGCTCCTGTGCAGAGGGTTGGTGGTCCAGGCTCGTGATAACAGTATCTACACCACCGTACACTTCAAAGTCACTGGTATTGCTCCTGTTGTGGGTTATGACCTTGACTTGATTCAAGATCAGGATTATGAGGAAGAGACCTGGGAGCTGATACGGGGAACGTGGACAAAATACTTTGCTGCTGCGCCTGTAAACATCCATGTTCTTCATGATGACATTAAGCGAAAAGTAAATGCTCAGGTGTTCCCGCTCAAGTGTATATCCTTGGCCAAAAAGTACGTAAAAACCGTAAGAGGTGCACTGACCTTCGGAGACTTGTGCCCGGACTCTGGCTACTACATTGCTCGTGATGGTAACACAGCTGCCCTATGCTCCCAGGTTATGTTTGGCAGGATGTATTTCATACCTGGAAACAAACTGAACCAGGTCCTCTCAATCTCAGAACTTGTGTATGATCATGACAGATCGGATACTGAGGCTAAGCTATTTGACAGTAAACACTTGCCTTATTTCTACAAGGCAGCGTGTCTGGATATCGAGACTGTATTCGACAAATCTTACAGAGATAAGTCCCTACAGTGTGAGTCTTTCTCCTACAGGGAGCCCTACTGTACGGAGCAAATTATCGCGGACATGACAACGTGCAGGAATAAAATTATCTGTAAGTTAAACATGAGCAGGAAGCAATTCCCAGGACAGAGTAAGAACGTATCAATCCCTGCTCTTGCTCCCGACATGCCAGGCCAGCAACACGAGATAACCTGCTTGTCTCTCGTGATCCTGAACTCCCATATACCCAAGACCTCACCCGACCATCACAGGAAGAAGCTCATAGTTCTCTTTAACAAATGTAAGGTAACGCACAACAGCCCTGAGCCAAAAGCGGACCATGAACTTGCTAAGCGCGCAGGAATAGACACTGTTTCAAGGATTAAGTTTTACTCGTGCTCCGGTGAACTCAAACTCTTGGAGACAATGATCCAACTGTTACATCACTACGGTATAGAACTCCTGTACGTGTATAACGCTGAGTTTGACATCCGGGTGATCGAGCAGCGGGTCCATTTCTACGCGGACCCAAACTACACCAAGCGCTTACACGGAGCTACCAAGCAACGGTGTGTCTCGTTGTTGCGAGACTGGAACGGGCTCTTTGTGACCAGGGCCCTGGCAGAGGACGTGGAACCTTTCTTCCAGTTTGAAAATGTTCGTTACCTGAAAATGTACAAGGAGATGCTTGCTAGCATAAATCCATTGTTACATAAAGGGACCCTGACCGAGTACAAGCTCCACATGATATCTGTGCACATTGACAAGTTCAACAAAGAGAAAGCAAAGTTGGGACACTTTAAAATGAACAGCTGCGGTATGAACATCGTAGATCTGTATAGGATGGCCGGGACCAGAGAGATAAAGTTTGCGTGCACCAGCATGAAGTTGAATGACGTGGCACCGTTTGTCATCACCAAGGTGAGGGAGCTGCACAGGAAGCCCCCAAAGGAACCCAGAAAGCTTTGCAAGCTGGCAGACGTAGGTTATTCTAAAATGGACGAGATGATGACAATGGGAGCAAAGAGTCTCTTTGCAGTGCTCGTCTACAACTTGGTAGACTCGCAGCTGTGCGCTAGGCTGGCTAAAGTCCTCAATCCCGTATCTGCTCTGTTCCATCGATGTAGGACCACTCTCAATATAGACGTGGTGGTACACGGGCGTGGGGATAACTTTGGTGGCTTCGTGCAGAGTATTCACTCGGTTCAGATCCCTCAACTCAAGTTTACACTCGATACTCTCAGAGTGAAAGCTGGACCCGTGGGTATGACATTAAACAGCCGCCTGCGATGGGATCCTAAGCACAACTCTGACAACGGAGAAAGCGAGAAATGGAAAGGGGGCGCAGTGTGTGAACCTCTCACGGGTCTACACTACTCAGGACCCGGGATGGGCCTGGAACTCGCGTTTGACTTCTCAAGTATGTATCCGTCCATCATGTGTGCTCTCAATATCTCCCCTGAGACCACCATCCCCTGGCCTCCCGTGAATTTTCCCCACGATCTATCCGGTTGGGTGTGTTACAATTGGGAAGCTGAAGGGTTTGAGTACGCAACGCTCATTCTCAAGTACGAAAATAGCCAGGGTGCTTTTGTCCGTGCTCCGGCCATTTTATCTTCCTCAGTCGAGTACTATCTCAACCAGCGAACCGAGTTCAAGATGAAACTCAAGAACCCTGACATCAGCGAGGCTGAGCGGGCGTACTACAAGACACAGGAGGGTGAGTGTAAAGTGCTGGCTAACTCATTCTATGGAACGGCTCCCCACCCGTGCGGTCCTCTCATATCCGGACACGGTAGGCGTCAGATTTCCGTGGTAAACAACTGCGTCTCTAGGTTCTACCAGTACCGCTGCCCTGTAGTCTACGGGGACACGGACAGTGTAATGGTCTCCGTTGGCTACGGACCAGGGGACATTGCTGAGAGTAACGTGTCCGATGTATATGTACGCAGCGGAGAGGCCAGCGTTTCCCAGGCAGAGGAAGGACTCCTTGAGAGCTTTGCGTGTAATGCGCGTGCAGCTTTGAGCGACAAGTTTAAACGGGCTAGCGTGCAGGTGCCTGCCTTTCTGGACTATGTGCACACAGAATTGGTGGAGGACACTCTCAAAAGGATGTACTTGATAGGCAGAGGTAACACACACCAAAAGGTAGTCAGAGACCCGAAAGGAACAATTACCAAGGAAGGATACCCAGTCTATGTGGCCAGTGTCCCAGGATCCAAAGATTTTGCGGATGTGACCGGGCCCTTCGTGAAAGACAGGAGAGTCAAGCTAGAATATGAAAACAGTTGCTCTGTGTACTGCCACGTAGCCAAGAAGACCTACGTGGCTCTCACTCACGCTGTGAACTGCACAGGTGATCTTTCTTCGGTCTCTGTTAAGGTCAGGGGGTTGGCAGCCTTCAAAAGTATGCGCTCCCCTTGTGATTCCGCGGTAACGGACACCTTCATAGCGTGCGTGATGAGGGGAGACTGTATCAAACTAGAGAGGGACCAGCTCTCGTGCTTTTCCACCTCCCCGTGGCACCAACTTAGGCCCGGAGACGTTATCCTGTACCTGGAACGGGAACCCAGCGTGAACGGTCTGGGTCAGTGGTTGGAACTGAATCGAGCTGGCACGTTTCTTATTGCCTATAGAGTGGAAAATGTTACTACGTTGCAACTGGACTCTGGTTTCTCTGCGGTGTCAACGAGACTCGTCCCCGCACGTGATCACGAACCGGGAAAGTACAATACTCTCACGGTCAGAACGCTGTACAAGGACTGGAAATACTGTATGAACCACATGTTCTCAAGTACCCAGGCCATCCTCAGAGACCTGCTTGCGTGCAAAGCGGCTGAACTCATCGCCTCCAAGATGGGAGCGGGGTTCTTCCCTTGGAGCAGTCTCATCAAATCCGCAAAGAACAAGCGATTTAGTCAACAAACGCTGGATCGCTTGAAAGTGGGCAACTCCAGCGTAAAAACCACATACGTGGAAATTGTAAAGACTTGGCTACAGCAGATAACAGGCATGTCCATAAAGCCTGTAGAGTGCAACGAGTATCACAAGTGTAACCCTTGCGAAGCTGCTTTTTACAGATACCCGTTGAACCTCCAGGCCGAGAGAGGGTGTATCATGGCGATGTTCGGAGGCTCGCTCATGTGCGAGGTCAAGCGCTCCGGATCACGCAAAGTCTCTGAAAAAGATAATGGCTATGATTACGAACCCGGATCCGAAAATGAAAGTGATGACAACTCGGATGAACATCAAGGACAGCACCGGGGAACCGATCTCGGGTCCTCTTCCCACACAGAGCTCATACCCCACCCGTATCAGCCTTTAAACAAATGTTATGCCAACTCTAGGGTGTTGATAGCACACTACGCTGACCGTACCTTGGTCAACCGTTGTGGGAAGCTTGTGGCTCACTGCATCATAGACTACTGCTTGCCCCGCTACATGTATAGTTCTGCTCTGGGTACCCATAGCCTGGATGACTGTAAAGAGCACCTGCTCACCTCGATCACCTCTGTCAGACAGAGGTTGAAGAGGGCAAGCGCGGTGTTCAACACCGTAATGAACAATTGTCCCGAACACATGATACCGGCCTGCGGCACTCGGGAGTTGGAGCGCCTAAGGGTAAACAGGGAGACTGTTGCTCGTTTTCCAGGTGAGAAACTCGAGGCCTGTATCAAGGTGATCACTGAGGACATGTCTCTAAAGCCCTGTGATCTCTACAGGAACCTAAGTGCTTTGCTTGGGAAAAAGCTCACACACGCAATGTCTGAAAGCATAGTGTCTCTCGGAACCGAAGATTCTTGCCTTGTTCCCAACTCGGACGCGTTAATTTCGCTTTCGGTGCCAACTGTCATGCTGAGAGATGCTGGGATCTCTTCCTCAAATGGTAGACTTTCCATAACGAGAAGCGAGCTGTGTGAGAGGACTCTAGTTGACCTGTCCAGTCTTCTATACCAGACCGTACTCATGTTGCAGATACACACGCCAGACGCGTTCAGCTCAGCATCCGCGATGTACCCAGAGTCTGTTCTCTGCATCATGCCCTACTCTTGCTCCGACACGAACCTCATTCGAACATGGCTCGAGACCTTTAAGGAGAAGAAGTGGCTCAACCCAATCCAAGCCAAGCTCGGCAAGAGGAAGCATCCTAAATCTGACTGCAGGGAGGTGACCTATCATTGCACAGGCTGTAAAAACTTCTACAGGGACCTGTTCGTAAACAATGTTCCAGCGCACAGGCTTCTCCTGTGTGTTTATGGTCAAGATAAGAGGAGAAAGATAGGACAGTGTGTTAACGAAAAACGTTGGCTTTCTTGACCCTCGCTTGGGTCCGGTCCCATCAACATACCCCTGTGTGTGTGATTCGGAAAAAAAACCGAAATCCTCATATAGACACTTCCGTACACACACATTACGCAGACCCCTTTCGATAGTGTATGTATCCTATCCTTACCCAGCTTACTAAACTCAGTTGAAGATGTCTTTCAGTCAGAAGGAGTATGTTTTCTCCCACACCATGACTAGGGTCAGTGAAGCACATCAGCCTGTGGTGTTCAAAATCGATTTGAGTGATCTCATAACCTTTGGGGAGTACAGCACTCTGTTTGTGATCGACAACATGACCGTTACCGCGTACAAGCAAGGTACCTTGGAAAAGATTCCAGTCAGGTTCACTGTTGTGAACGAAAACAAAAAAAGGGTGCTTACGAGCGATCCGTGCAAGCTTTCATCCAAGTGGCAGCTGGGCATCACCCGTGGCTCCTCCGTGAAGATAGCGGGCACCGAAACTATACCTTTCACTCGCACCTTAGCTGTGTACGATGAAGACAATAAGCAAGCTCTCGTAAATGTCTTAGCGTTCATGATGTCCAACAGCCTCTGGGCCTCGGACAGAGCGAGAGGGGCTTACGATGTCCTTACCGGGTCCACCAGAAGCGAGTTTGAATTCACGTGCGAACTGTGTTCCCAAATCGGCGTTGCTCGCGCTATGAAAGGAGCCGGTGGACTTAACGCGTTCTCCTTCCCTACTTGTGCGGACAACTGCATGTGCATTCCCTCCCAACAACGTGACGCTGAGGATGACTATCAAGCTCTCAGAAATCTCTTGACTCTCTTGAGATCTGCTTCTCTTGACAACCTCCACCTTGTACACCGGATCACTCAGGAGATGGCCATGAACAGATCATTCCAAGACATTGAGTGTTCCTCTTTCCCTCCTAGACACAGGTACACTGGAAACATCGTAATCCCATATGCTGTGATGAAATACATCTCCTCACTATACCAAACCATGAGCGAGTATGCAGATAACTTCGCTATAGTACACGAAAAGACTCCCCACGTTAAAGTGGTAATACAGAGCCCCTCGGAGAACATAGGTGAAATCACCGGGCGAATGACCCTAACTATAATATACGGATCAACTCTCTCTGACATGTACAGAAAGCTGAGCGATATCCTGGTGACAGGGGACCATTATGAGGATCAGCAACAACAAGTGGAATGTCTTTCCAACATCACACAGTTGGCAAACGATGTGGTGATCAGGAGGACTCTGTTAACATTTATGTTAAATAATCAGATGACCTTAAGTGAATGGTATACCTTCTACTATGAAAGAAATGATACGTGTAATGTATTTGAATAAAGAAACAACATCTCCTAAACAAGTGGGTGATCACTGTTTTATTCATGATATGTTATAAACAAGGGATACAAAAAAAAACAAGTGTACACTTCAATTACACATACATGGGCTGGCATTGATATACACATTGCAAGCACAGGGTATGACATTAGACATGGACCAAGGTCATCTTGATTTTATGTATGTAACGTGTTTCTAGTGTCATGTGTTTTAGTCTATGTAAACTGTATATATCGTTCCCCTGCTTCGGTGCTCTAATACATAGATGCTTTAATTTTCATCTATCAGTCTTGAACGCAGCTGGATTCACCTAGATCTCAGACAAGGCCGGTTCACGAAAATGACATTGCTCATGCTGTGGATGTGGGCTAGTACCTGTGTTAGCTTGGTGAAATGCACTCCTGTCCCAACTCTAAACCCAACATTATCAAAAGAAACAATCCACTTCTTCCCAGTAGCAGTCACAATCTCGAACAGGTATGCCACAGTCCTGTTACTCATATTATGAATCACTGCCGCTGTGTGGGTGTACAGGTTGGTTTTCCTTTGTAAATGCTGTATCACCTTATGGTAACGGGAAGAGCCTTCGGAGCCTACGTATGAAGCCCCCCACCATGCGCCTTTCAGCAACTTTATCATGCGAGAAATCTCCTGCGCTATATGTGATACAGAAAAGTACTCTGTATTAGCGTGGATTCTCATTGGTCTAGACTGTAAGTGCAGTTGGACTCTGTCTTCACACATATCCCAGTGTTTTATTATCGCAATAGGACTTATGAAGTCACCATGTATCAACTCAGTACACATGTAAAATCCTTCACGTGCGAGCACATGAAATGTCATGATCTTGTCCGCTCTCTTTACCGTAACCGAACACACTCCACCTGGCATGTCACCAAAGTGTGCTGATACGACAACAGGGAGAGCATTATGCATACATTTTGATCTATCCAAGTAAGACCTAATCTGTTCCTCTGGTACCGAGCCCCACCAGTTGTGATCAAGCCAGTCTAAAAAGGATTGCCACTCTCTGTTCAAAGCCGACCAATTAAGTTTCTCCCTGGAATCCGCAGAATTGTAGCCCTGACTCCCCTGTTCATGCTCATCGTGTTCCTGATAGTAGCCGTGATCACCATGGTGCATCCACACAAGGCTATGCTCGGAATGAGTATGGTGCTCGCGGCCCTGCATCTCCTCTGAATCGTAGCCCTGTGTCTCATGTTCGTGCTCATCGTGCTCCTGAGAGTAACCTTGCTCGTCCTCCCACAAAGGGAAATGTTCAAATAGACTGTCCGGATCGCGGTACCCCATGTCCTCTGAATCGTAGCCCTGGCTCTCACGTTCGTGCTCTTCGTGCTCCTGAGAGTAAACTTGATCGTCCTGCCACAAAGGGAAATGCTCGGACAGACTGTCCGGATCGAGGTCCCCCATGTCTTCTGAATCGTAGCTCTGGGTCTCACGTGCGTACTCCTCGCCCTCCCACAAATGGAAATGGTCGGACAGAGTATCCTGTTCGCGGTCCCCGATGTCCTCTGAACCGTAGCTCTGGGTTTCATGTTCATGCTCCTCACCCTCCCACACAAGACAATGATCAGAACGAGTTTCAGGCATGCGCTCCCCAATGTCCTCTGAACCGTAGGGCAGGGTCTCAGGTTCCTGCTCACCGTGCTCCTGAGAGTAAGCTAGATCGGTTTCCCACGCAACGCTATTTCCGGAATGGGTTTCGGGTTCCTGCTCCCCGATCTCATCTGAACCGTAGCCCAGGGTCTCAGGTTCGTGCTCATCATGCTCCTGAGAGTAAGCTTGATCGGGTTCCCACGCAAGGCTATGGTTGGAACGAGTCTTGGGTTCTTGGTTGCCGATATCCTCAGACTCACCCCTACGACTCTCCTGTTCACGCCCCTGCCAGTAAGCGTGATCATCCTTACGTTTCCGAACATTTTCGGGACCGGACCATGTACCTGGCAAAACACTCTGGGACACAGAGTGTTGCAAAGTACATGATATGTTCGTACCTGGTGTATCGCTATTCCCACCTCTCTCAGCCTTGCAGTAACCATAACAAAACGTCATCCGAGGCCTCTTGACACAAACAACTGTTTCAAAATGACCCCCGCGATTCTCTAGATAAATCCCTTGATCCTCCAGTTGTGAAAAGGAAGAGTATTGAAGCCAACGGTCAGTGTGGTATGTGTATATGTTAACACCCAAACGATCAGCCGCAGCTTGGAGTTCCACTTCGGTGGCCCAAGTTCCTAGATTACGTATTTTGGATTTGCTAATGTACTCTGCTACTGAAGGGTATCCACTTCGCAGAATGTTACTATATTTCTCTGTTTCGCTTTCTAGCTGCTTCACCACGTGATCTCTGATTGTTCCATGGTACTCATCTGTACCAGACACCGCTTCACTGACTGCTCTGAAGAAACAATTCCCATCACCTTTTATGTTCCCTTTCGTGCAGGGAACCCCTAACTTAGTATAATGTGTTCTATAAACCAGAGGCTGTTTATTGCACCGTATCCCCAGCATCGCGCACAGAGATAGAGCCACTGTACCCCGAACAGGGTTGAATATCATTTCGTTACTTGTGTTGTCACTAACAAACTCAATGTCAGAGTCATCGCTACTTTCATTCCCTGTACACTTGCGATATATCATCGATGTCTCCTGGTGTGGTAATGTAACTTGTGCCATCACGTCCTATATTCAGCATTGAGGTGCCTGTGAGACTGCTAATGTACAATAATTAATATGTGATTATATGAGCACATGTAGAGTTTTGAAACATACAAAGATCCAAATGAAAGTCAAAACACTACCTTGACAACAGTAGAACCAGTTTAAAATGGTTTTATTGTGTACAGCGCACACTTAACACATACCGTAAGGTAACACATCACACATGGAAACGGTATACATGAGTAGCAGCTCCCAACTAAAATCCTTTAGTTGTGTAAGTGTAAGAAACGGTAGAAATCGAAGAAGAAATCCAGTTTCGGATGACACGTTGGTCCGCTTTCAGAAGAATGGAATTCCCAGCTCAAACGATCTAATAATCTACGATGGCCACCGGTGGTCACATAGCTGCAGACCGTGACATTGTCACGGTATATGTGTACATATCTCATCTCATTCTTCTCATAGAACACGAGAGACCCCTTACAGAACAGTACGCCCAATCTCAAGTAGTCCTCCTCTTGGGTAGGGATGTACAAGGTACACGGAACACCTAAAAACTCCAATGTTTCCGTGGCTGTCATAGGTTTCTTGGACTCAAAGCATACACGAATGGTAGTGTACGGAGAAGGGCACACATTTAAGTCCATGCTATGGCAGATACACACTCGTCCTGGCTCGGGGCCCTCTGATTCAGGACACACCCACATGTGCACATAGTCACAAGTGAGGTTGTTCAACCTCTCTGCCAATGTTTCAATATCAGATTGAGCGTATGCGTTTATGAGCACGCGCCAGTTGACTGAGCGACGGCTCTGCTGAAATACCCCAACTACCTTGCTCTCTCTTGTCCCACCTTCTACGTGTTCCTGTGTTCCTTCTCAATTTTTGAAGAAACAGGCATTGTCACCATCTCAATGGGAGCTCTCTCTTTAGTACCCTCGCTACACATGTCTGTACTGTGAATGTGTACGAATGTCTAGGCTCAGCTGTAGCAAACTGTATGAGATTTACGTAACAGCTTTTATATGAACTCACTACCCATTGTTTGGGGCGGAACCTTACGTGTTGGCAACTCTGGGTACCGCTGGTGGGCTCCTCTGGCTGGAGGGAGGTGGGTACCGCTGGTGGGCTCCTCTGGCTGGAGGGAGGTGATTTTTAAAATGCCCCCCCTGTTTAGTGCCCACCCATGTTTTGTTTAGCATTTCCGCTCCACCCACTCTTTAACCCTTGTGTCGCCCTTGCGTTCCGTGCATACCCCCGTGTCCTGCGGGTCAGTTCACGCCTTGCTGTGTACACCCCAACTCGTTCGTGTCGGTGAGACCCAAGGGAAAAGGGGTGGGGTGTTGTCTAACCGTGGGACATAGAGACCCAAGGGGAAAGGGGCAGGGTGTTGTCTAACCGTGGGTAAGAGAGACCCCAAGGGACAGGGCAGGGTGTTATCTAACCGTGGGACATAGAGACCCCAAGGGGAAAGGGGTGGATGCTGTCTAAACGTGGGTAAGAGAGACCCCAAGGGAAATGGTAGGGTGCTGTCTAAACGTGGGTAAGAGACCCCAAGGGACGGGGCAGGGTGTTGTCTAACCCGGGGAGACATAGAGACCCCAAGGGGAAAGGGGTTGATGCTGTCTAAACGTGGGTAAGAGAGACCCCAAGGGAAATGGCAGGGTGCTGTCTAACCGTGGGTAAGAGAGACCCAAAGGGACGGGGCAGGGCAGGGTGTTATCTAACCGTGGGACATAGAGACCCCAAGGGGAAAGGGGTTGATGCTGTCTAAACGTGGGTAAGAGAGACCCCAAGGGAAATGGTAGGGTGCTGTCTAACCGTGGGTAAGAGAGACCCCAAGGGACGGGGCAGGGTGTTGTCTAACCCGGGGAGACATAGAGACCCCAAGGGGAAAGGGGTGGGGTGTTATCTAACCGTGGGACATAGAGACCCAAGGGGAAAGGGGCGGGTGTTGTCTAACCGTGGGACATAGAGACCCCAAGGGACGGGGCAGGGTGTTATCTAACCGTGGGACATAGAGACCCCAAGGGGAAAGGGGTGGATGCTGTCTAAACGTGGGTAAGAGAGACCCCAAGGGAAATGGGAGGGTGCTGTCTAACCGTGGGTAAGAGAGACCCAAAGGGACGGGGCAGGGCAGGGTGTTATCTAACCGTGGGACATAGAGACCCCAAGGGGGAAAGGGGTGGATGCTGTCTAAACGTGGGTAAGAGAGACCCCAAGGGAAATGGGAGGGTGCTGTCTAACCGTGGGTAAGAGAGACCCCAAGGGAAATGGTAGGGTGCTGTCTAAACGTGGGTAAGAGAGACCCCAAGGGACAGGGCAGGGTGTTATCTAACCGTGGGACATAGAGACCCCAAGGGGAAAGGGGTGGATGCTGTCTAAACGTGGGTAAGAGAGACCCCAAGGGAAATGGTAGGGTGCTGTCTAACCGTGGGTAAGAGAGACCCCAAGGGAAATGGTAGGGTGCTGTCTAACCGTGGGTAAGAGAGACCCCAAGGGAAATGGGAGGGTGCTGTCTAACCGTGGGTAAGAGAGACCCCAAGGGAAATGGTAGGGTGCTGTCTAACCGTGGGTAAGAGAGACCCCAAGGGACAGGGCAGGGTGTTATCTAACCGTGGGACATAGAGACCCCAAGGGGAAAGGGGTGGATGCTGTCTAAACGTGGGTAAGAGAGACCCCAAGGGAAATGGTAGGGTGCTGTCTAACCGTGGGTAAGAGAGACCCCAAGGGACAGGGCAGGGTGTTATCTAACCGTGGGACATAGAGACCCCAAGGGGAAAGGGGTGGATGCTGTCTAAACGTGGGTAAGAGAGACCCCAAGGGAAATGGGAGGGTGCTGTCTAACCGCGGGTAAGAGAGACCCAAAGGGACAGGGCAGGGTGCTGTATAACCTCGGGTAAGAGAGACCCCAAGGGAAAAGGGGCGATTCTAACGCTGATTCTCTACCTAGGGACAATGGGTGGCGCATCGACCGATATGCTAACCGTGGGTGACAGAGATCGTTTTTTTCCCCCCCCGGGTCAGGCCGTCTCTTCTTGTGTAAACCCCCAATCGGCGCACGTGGGACAGTAAGCGTGGGTGCAGCGTTTGCATACGTATCTCTTACACCCGCTGCACACCGTGTGGGTTTTACAGTCTTTCTTGGGCGGGCAGCTCTGACACCTCTTCCTCTTACTGGCAGGGGCAGGGCCAGGGGCACGGGCAGCGGCTTCCAGGCCCTCGCGGCGATCACCTGCTCTAGCGCCCTGCGCGGCTTTCACGAGCTCAGCGGACGAGCGTGTGCGCGGGATACGCGCCCTTCTTTCCATGAGCGGCTTCACGAGAGCTTTTCCCAGCTGCTCCAGGAACACTCTCCTCTTGTTCCGCTTACGGGTCATCCAGCCGGGGTTGAGCTCCCTCCATATCACGAAGGCGTTGTAAGCGGACACGTCGATTATGTTGTGGAACACCACCAAGGGCCAGCGGGCCGTCATCCTCCTGCAGCTGTAGGTTCCGACCAACTTGTCTAGGTTGTCCACCCCTCCTTTGTTGCTGTTGTAGTCCAAGATCACGGAGGGTTTCCTGTCCTGGCGCTCGCTCACGTGGGCGTCTGTGTGCAGCGTGCTCAGCAGTACCACGTTCTTGCTTTTCTTGGGCATGTAGGACACTAGAGTGGCGCTCGGTGTGAAAGCGAACCTGGACGAGAACACCTCTCGGCCCTTGGTCGCGAGCAGCGCGGCCGGGAGCTCGGGCTTGTTCTTGCGAACCGTGCCCACCATCGTGAGCCCCCTGGCCAGGAGCCGCTGTCCGAGTTCGTAGGAGGTGAAGAAATTATCGCACGTCACGTTGTGTCCCCTGAGCCCCTCTGTCACATCGAGCACCACCCGCATGCCCTGGTTCTTCTCAGGTCCGCCCACGGCGGGCTTCCCGGTGTACACTTGCATCTTCCACGCGTAGCTGGATTTTGCATCGCACGCTACCCACGACTTGATCCCGTACCTCGCGGGCTTGCTGGGCATGTACTGGCGGAAAGGGCAACGACCTGGGGAGATGAGGAGATATGATGATGATGATGATGATGATGATGATCATGCTAGTCACAGGGTTTTGGGCGGCCCTAGGTTTTCCTAGAAATGCACCGCTGCACCGCTAGCGTGCGTTTGCGCGTGTTACCCGTGCGTTACCCACCTCTGAACGGGACAAGTTGCTCGTCCACCGTAACGTGAGGGCCCGGGTTGTAGAGGAACGGGAGCCGCTCGGACCACTTGTCCCAGACCTCTCGTATGGCCGCGAGTTTGTCCGTTGCGCGTCTCTCCAGGCGCGACTCGCGGTCGTCAAATCGCAGCAGCCTGGAGTACGTGTGAAAGAGTTTCAGAGGCATGGTGGCGCGGAACACGGGCCTTCCGCTCTCCGCGTCCCACAGACTGGCCGCTGCCTCGCCTCGGGACCTGAATACGCCCGCAAGGATCAGCAGCCCCACGTATGCGCGCAGGTCGATCGCATCCATCGCCTTCCAGCCGTCTCCGTATTTCCGAGTGCCCTCCAGGTTTGTCATCTCCAGTACCACGCTTTCTATCGCGGGTGTGATGAACAGCAGGAACGCGGAGGCTACGTCCCGCGTGTGGGAGACCGCGTGCTCCGTGGGGCCCGGGGGCATCGTGGCCGCCACGTTCGCTCGTGGCGGCCTGCCCTGTTTGGGACACGCGACCGAGGACCACGCGATTGCTCCGTTTTTCGACCGGAACGTATCTCTCTCCGCCTCGGGAGCGTATCGCTCTTGTTCCTGGTCCGACGAGGAGGAGGAAGCCTCGTCCTCCGGCTCGTGTTCCTGGTTGTCTTCTTCCTCTGACACTTCCTCCAGTTCCTCGCCCTCCTCCTGTTCCTCGCCCTCCTCCTGTTCCTCGCCCTCCTCCTGTTCCTCGCACTCCTCCTGTTCCTCGCCCTCCTCCTGTTCCTCGCCCTCCTCCATGGCATGCCTGCGATTCGCAAACATCCGTTCTAGAACCTGTTTTGCGGTGCACCTGGCGGCTCCGGGCATCGCTTCCGAGCCCTCCTCTGACACGTTCTCCTGTTGTTCCTCGTCCTCCTCCTGTTCCTCTTCGTCATCGTCGTCCTCATCTGGGACGGACGGGCGATTCGCCAAAATCTGTTCTAGTACCTGTTTCGCCGTGCACCTAGCGGCTCCTGCCATCGCATCCGAGTACTGGACACCGAGCCAGCGGGATGTACACACGCACGGTTGCGGGGGGGAGGGGGACGGACGGACCAATGTTAGTATCTGTTTCTCCCGGGGCTACGCTAGGGCCAGGGAAGGCTGTCTGCGGGTCGGGCGGACCCGGGGAGGGGTATGTGTTTAGACCACACCGACATCGGGGTTGGTCATTCAGTCTTGCCCGAGCGAACTTACCTACACATTGCAAAAACATGGAGGATTGTGCTGCTATCAATGTTTTCGGTGAAACACCGGTGAAAGCTAACAGCTTAAACACAGCTCTGCGATTTGGTAAGACATTGCAAATGGACCACAGAGATGCAATCAACATGCCAGCCCCGAAGAAACCGATGCAGAGTTTAACCCGAATCCATCAATTACACCCGGATATGGTGGCACAGGAGTGGAAATTGGACGACGGTCGGACCGGGGGATACATCTTCAACCCAGAAGAACCGGAGGTTGCATTTTATGAATTACCCGAAGGCCAAGTGTTTGAGGCTGGTGTGACTGATCAAATGGTTTTAACCCTTGTGTCGCCCTTGCGTTCCGTGCATACCCCCGTGTCCTGCGGGTCAGTTCACGCCTTGCTGTGTACACCCCAACTCATTCGTGTCGGTGAGACCCAAGGGAAAAGGGGTGGGGTGTTGTCTAACCGTGGGACATAGAGACCCAAGGGGAAAGGGGCAGGGTGTTGTCTAACCGTGGGTAAGAGAGACCCCAAGGGACAGGGCAGGGTGTTATCTAACCGTGGGACATAGAGACCCCAAGGGGAAAGGGGTGGATGCTGTCTAAACGTGGGTAAGAGAGACCCCAAGGGAAATGGTAGGGTGCTGTCTAAACGTGGGTAAGAGACCCCAAGGGACGGGGCAGGGTGTTGTCTAACCCGGGGAGACATAGAGACCCCAAGGGGAAAGGGGTTGATGCTGTCTAAACGTGGGTAAGAGAGACCCCAAGGGAAATGGCAGGGTGCTGTCTAACCGTGGGTAAGAGAGACCCAAAGGGACGGGGCAGGGCAGGGTGTTATCTAACCGTGGGACATAGAGACCCCAAGGGGAAAGGGGTTGATGCTGTCTAAACGTGGGTAAGAGAGACCCCAAGGGAATTGGTAGGGTGCTGTCTAACCGTGGGTAAGAGAGACCCCAAGGGACGGGGCAGGGTGTTGTCTAACCCGGGGAGACATAGAGACCCCAAGGGGAAAGGGGTGGGGTGTTATCTAACCGTGGGACATAGAGACCCAAGGGGAAAGGGGCGGGTGTTGTCTAACCGTGGGACATAGAGACCCCAAGGGACGGGGCAGGGTGTTATCTAACCGTGGGACATAGAGACCCCAAGGGGAAAGGGGTGGATGCTGTCTAAACGTGGGTAAGAGAGACCCCAAGGGAAATGGGAGGGTGCTGTCTAACCGTGGGTAAGAGAGACCCAAAGGGACGGGGCAGGGCAGGGTGTTATCTAACCGTGGGACATAGAGACCCCAAGGGGGAAAGGGGTGGATGCTGTCTAAACGTGGGTAAGAGAGACCCCAAGGGAAATGGGAGGGTGCTGTCTAACCGTGGGTAAGAGAGACCCCAAGGGAAATGGTAGGGTGCTGTCTAAACGTGGGTAAGAGAGACCCCAAGGGACAGGGCAGGGTGTTATCTAACCGTGGGACATAGAGACCCCAAGGGGAAAGGGGTGGATGCTGTCTAAACGTGGGTAAGAGAGACCCCAAGGGAAATGGTAGGGTGCTGTCTAACCGTGGGTAAGAGAGACCCCAAGGGAAATGGTAGGGTGCTGTCTAACCGTGGGTAAGAGAGACCCCAAGGGAAATGGGAGGGTGCTGTCTAACCGTGGGTAAGAGAGACCCCAAGGGAAATGGTAGGGTGCTGTCTAACCGTGGGTAAGAGAGACCCCAAGGGACAGGGCAGGGTGTTATCTAACCGTGGGACATAGAGACCCCAAGGGGAAAGGGGTGGATGCTGTCTAAACGTGGGTAAGAGAGACCCCAAGGGAAATGGTAGGGTGCTGTCTAACCGTGGGTAAGAGAGACCCCAAGGGACAGGGCAGGGTGTTATCTAACCGTGGGACATAGAGACCCCAAGGGGAAAGGGGTGGATGCTGTCTAAACGTGGGTAAGAGAGACCCCAAGGGAAATGGGAGGGTGCTGTCTAACCGCGGGTAAGAGAGACCCAAAGGGACAGGGCAGGGTGCTGTATAACCTCGGGTAAGAGAGACCCCAAGGGAAAAGGGGCGATTCTAACGCTGATTCTCTACCTAGGGACAATGGGTGGCGCATCGACCGATATGCTAACCGTGGGTGACAGAGATCGTTTTTTTCCCCCCCCGGGTCAGGCCGTCTCTTCTTGTGTAAACCCCCAATCGGCGCACGTGGGACAGTAAGCGTGGGTGCAGCGTTTGCATACGTATCTCTTACACCCGCTGCACACCGTGTGGGTTTTACAGTCTTTCTTGGGCGGGCAGCTCTGACACCTCTTCCTCTTACTGGCAGGGGCAGGGCCAGGGGCACGGGCAGCGGCTTCCAGGCCCTCGCGGCGATCACCTGCTCTAGCGCCCTGCGCGGCTTTCACGAGCTCAGCGGACGAGCGTGTGCGCGGGATACGCGCCCTTCTTTCCATGAGCGGCTTCACGAGAGCTTTTCCCAGCTGCTCCAGGAACACTCTCCTCTTGTTCCGCTTACGGGTCATCCAGCCGGGGTTGAGCTCCCTCCATATCACGAAGGCGTTGTAAGCGGACACGTCGATTATGTTGTGGAACACCACCAAGGGCCAGCGGGCCGTCATCCTCCTGCAGCTGTAGGTTCCGACCAACTTGTCTAGGTTGTCCACCCCTCCTTTGTTGCTGTTGTAGTCCAAGATCACGGAGGGTTTCCTGTCCTGGCGCTCGCTCACGTGGGCGTCTGTGTGCAGCGTGCTCAGCAGTACCACGTTCTTGCTTTTCTTGGGCATGTAGGACACTAGAGTGGCGCTCGGTGTGAAAGCGAACCTGGACGAGAACACCTCTCGGCCCTTGGTCGCGAGCAGCGCGGCCGGGAGCTCGGGCTTGTTCTTGCGAACCGTGCCCACCATCGTGAGCCCCCTGGCCAGGAGCCGCTGTCCGAGTTCGTAGGAGGTGAAGAAATTATCGCACGTCACGTTGTGTCCCCTGAGCCCCTCTGTCACATCGAGCACCACCCGCATGCCCTGGTTCTTCTCAGGTCCGCCCACGGCGGGCTTCCCGGTGTACACTTGCATCTTCCACGCGTAGCTGGATTTTGCATCGCACGCTACCCACGACTTGATCCCGTACCTCGCGGGCTTGCTGGGCATGTACTGGCGGAAAGGGCAACGACCTGGGGAGATGAGGAGATATGATGATGATGATGATGATGATGATGATCATGCTAGTCACAGGGTTTTGGGCGGCCCTAGGTTTTCCTAGAAATGCACCGCTGCACCGCTAGCGTGCGTTTGCGCGTGTTACCCGTGCGTTACCCACCTCTGAACGGGACAAGTTGCTCGTCCACCGTAACGTGAGGGCCCGGGTTGTAGAGGAACGGGAGCCGCTCGGACCACTTGTCCCAGACCTCTCGTATGGCCGCGAGTTTGTCCGTTGCGCGTCTCTCCAGGCGCGACTCGCGGTCGTCAAATCGCAGCAGCCTGGAGTACGTGTGAAAGAGTTTCAGAGGCATGGTGGCGCGGAACACGGGCCTTCCGCTCTCCGCGTCCCACAGACTGGCCGCTGCCTCGCCTCGGGACCTGAATACGCCCGCAAGGATCAGCAGCCCCACGTATGCGCGCAGGTCGATCGCATCCATCGCCTTCCAGCCGTCTCCGTATTTCCGAGTGCCCTCCAGGTTTGTCATCTCCAGTACCACGCTTTCTATCGCGGGTGTGATGAACAGCAGGAACGCGGAGGCTACGTCCCGCGTGTGGGAGACCGCGTGCTCCGTGGGGCCCGGGGGCATCGTGGCCGCCACGTTCGCTCGTGGCGGCCTGCCCTGTTTGGGACACGCGACCGAGGACCACGCGATTGCTCCGTTTTTCGACCGGAACGTATCTCTCTCCGCCTCGGGAGCGTATCGCTCTTGTTCCTGGTCCGACGAGGAGGAGGAAGCCTCGTCCTCCGGCTCGTGTTCCTGGTTGTCTTCTTCCTCTGACACTTCCTCCAGTTCCTCGCCCTCCTCCTGTTCCTCGCCCTCCTCCTGTTCCTCGCCCTCCTCCTGTTCCTCGCACTCCTCCTGTTCCTCGCCCTCCTCCTGTTCCTCGCCCTCCTCCATGGCATGCCTGCGATTCGCAAACATCCGTTCTAGAACCTGTTTTGCGGTGCACCTGGCGGCTCCGGGCATCGCTTCCGAGCCCTCCTCTGACACGTTCTCCTGTTGTTCCTCGTCCTCCTCCTGTTCCTCTTCGTCATCGTCGTCCTCATCTGGGACGGACGGGCGATTCGCCAAAATCTGTTCTAGTACCTGTTTCGCCGTGCACCTAGCGGCTCCTGCCATCGCATCCGAGTACTGGACACCGAGCCAGCGGGATGTACACACGCACGGTTGCGGGGGGGAGGGGGACGGACGGACCAATGTTAGTATCTGTTTCTCCCGGGGCTACGCTAGGGCCAGGGAAGGCTGTCTGCGGGTCGGGCGGACCCGGGGAGGGGTATGTGTTTAGACCACACCGACATCGGGGTTGGTCATTCAGTCTTGCCCGAGCGAACTTACCTACACATTGCAAAAACATGGAGGATTGTGCTGCTATCAATGTTTTCGGTGAAACACCGGTGAAAGCTAACAGCTTAAACACAGCTCTGCGATTTGGTAAGACATTGCAAATGGACCACAGAGATGCAATCAACATGCCAGCCCCGAAGAAACCGATGCAGAGTTTAACCCGAATCCATCAATTACACCCGGATATGGTGGCACAGGAGTGGAAATTGGACGACGGTCGGACCGGGGGATACATCTTCAACCCAGAAGAACCGGAGGTTGCATTTTATGAATTACCCGAAGGCCAAGTGTTTGAGGCTGGTGTGACTGATCAAATGGTTTTAAATGCCCGTTTGTGGGACACCTTTCGAAAAGTGTTTTATTTGGGGCCAAAACAAGGCCCACATAATACAGTAGATGTACTGTTTAAAGTTGTCGAGGGGCTGAAAGAGTATGACTCTGTTCAATTACACCCGGATATGGTGGCACAGGAGTGGAAATTGGACGACGGTCGGACCGGGGGATACATCTTCAACCCAGAAGAACCGGAGGTTGCATTTTATGAATTACCCGAAGGCCAAGTGTTTGAGGCTGGTGTGACTGATCAAATGGTTTTAAATGCCCGTTTGTGGGACACCTTTCGAAAAGTGTTTTATTTGGGGCCAAAACAAGGCCCACATAATACAGTAGATGTACTGTTTAAAGTTGTCGAGGGGCTGAAAGAGTATGACTCTGTGAGAGTGGAGTTATTTCCGGAAAATAACAGCGTGTTAGTTTGTGACTGCTGACTGATCGAGTGAGCTAAGACACCGAAGCCCCGCCTTAAGCCAACACCTTCATCAGCACAGCATAAAAACCGACAGACCTCCGGTGACATTCAAGCAGTAGGAAGAATTTACGAAACATGTCTCAAGATTACAACCAAGCGGTGATTGAAGAACCCAAGGCTGAGGACTGGCTGTGTATCTCGATTCCACCTGCACACCCAACAAGAGACTACCATTGGATTGACCGGTTTGGTGATCAACTAGGTCCTCTTAACCTGTCATACCTTTCAAATGCTAACAAGAGTTATCACAAAATGGACAAACAACTTGCACCAAACATTTTAAAGATCATCAAAGCAACAATGGGTATGATTCTGGAAAACGTTGTTGGGGCTATTCTACACAAAGCATGCATCGGATGCAAAGTGGACCACCCGAGCCAGACAAGACATTCATGTCTCGAACCGCCTGAGTATTTTTTTGAGGCCCATTATGATGACATTGTGGCGACAGTTTTAACACCGCGACTGAAACATGTGTTGGTCAAGGCTTTGAACGCATCAGGTTTTCACACACCGATGACTGATGTTCACGAGGCCGCTGAGAACTTTCTGCACGAGCTCAAGTTGGAGCCGAACATCACACAGAGACTGAGTGAGAACAGGGATGAGTACATGGACAAATTTAATGAGGATGTTGTATGCCACGCAGCGGGGTCATGGTGTGATGAAAGCAAAGAGTCTGTTGTCTAAGGCCAGGGGGTAGCTTCAGTTTTCATGTTAACATGTATATAAACAAAGATTATGAGAAATCTGAATGTTTGTGTAACTTTTCTGAATATATTGGTTGTGTAATTTCGAAAACTCAAATAAAACATTGTTAAACATGTATTAACTCTCATTATTGCTCGAACAGTCTACGATGTCTGAACAGGTTATGAAAAGTATTTTCATGGGAGCGCGTGCGGGGTAACAGTGGCCGGTGGAAGGCTGACGGTGGTGGTGGGGGGTCTTTGTGACCCACTAGGGGCTATGCTAGGGCCAGGGAAGGCTGACGGTGGTGGTGGGGGGTCTTTGTGACCCACTAGGGGCTATGCTAGGGCCAGGGAAGGCTGACGGTGGTGGTGGGGGGTCTTTGTGACCCACTAGGGGCTATGCTAGGGCCGGTGGAAGGCTGACGGTGGTGGTGGGGGGTCTTTGTGACCCACTATGGGCTATGCTAGGGCCGGTGGAAGGCTGACGGTGGTGGTGGGGGGTCTTTGTGACCCACTAGGGGCTATGCTAGGGCCGGTGGAAGGCTGACGGTGGTGGTGGGGGGTCTTTGTGACCCACTAGGGGCTATGGGGGGTCTTTGTGACCCACTAGGGGCTATGCTAGGGCCAGGGAAGGCTGACGGTGGTGGTGGGGGGTCTTTGTGACCCACTAGGGGCTATGCTAGGGCCAGGGAAGGCTGTCTGCGGGTCGGGCGGACCCCGGGACAACACGAGGGTTAAATGCCCGTTTGTGGGACACCTTTCGAAAAGTGTTTTATTTGGGGCCAAAACAAGGCCCACATAATACAGTAGATGTACTGTTTAAAGTTGTCGAGGGGCTGAAAGAGTATGACTCTGTTCAATTACACCCGGATATGGTGGCACAGGAGTGGAAATTGGACGACGGTCGGACCGGGGGATACATCTTCAACCCAGAAGAACCGGAGGTTGCATTTTATGAATTACCCGAAGGCCAAGTGTTTGAGGCTGGTGTGACTGATCAAATGGTTTTAAATGCCCGTTTGTGGGACACCTTTCGAAAAGTGTTTTATTTGGGGCCAAAACAAGGCCCACATAATACAGTAGATGTACTGTTTAAAGTTGTCGAGGGGCTGAAAGAGTATGACTCTGTGAGAGTGGAGTTATTTCCGGAAAATAACAGCGTGTTAGTTTGTGACTGCTGACTGATCGAGTGAGCTAAGACACCGAAGCCCCGCCTTAAGCCAACACCTTCATCAGCACAGCATAAAAACCGACAGACCTCCGGTGACATTCAAGCAGTAGGAAGAATTTACGAAACATGTCTCAAGATTACAACCAAGCGGTGATTGAAGAACCCAAGGCTGAGGACTGGCTGTGTATCTCGATTCCACCTGCACACCCAACAAGAGACTACCATTGGATTGACCGGTTTGGTGATCAACTAGGTCCTCTTAACCTGTCATACCTTTCAAATGCTAACAAGAGTTATCACAAAATGGACAAACAACTTGCACCAAACATTTTAAAGATCATCAAAGCAACAATGGGTATGATTCTGGAAAACGTTGTTGGGGCTATTCTACACAAAGCATGCATCGGATGCAAAGTGGACCACCCGAGCCAGACAAGACATTCATGTCTCGAACCGCCTGAGTATTTTTTTGAGGCCCATTATGATGACATTGTGGCGACAGTTTTAACACCGCGACTGAAACATGTGTTGGTCAAGGCTTTGAACGCATCAGGTTTTCACACACCGATGACTGATGTTCACGAGGCCGCTGAGAACTTTCTGCACGAGCTCAAGTTGGAGCCGAACATCACACAGAGACTGAGTGAGAACAGGGATGAGTACATGGACAAATTTAATGAGGATGTTGTATGCCACGCAGCGGGGTCATGGTGTGATGAAAGCAAAGAGTCTGTTGTCTAAGGCCAGGGGGTAGCTTCAGTTTTCATGTTAACATGTATATAAACAAAGATTATGAGAAATCTGAATGTTTGTGTAACTTTTCTGAATATATTGGTTGTGTAATTTCGAAAACTCAAATAAAACATTGTTAAACATGTATTAACTCTCATTATTGCTCGAACAGTCTACGATGTCTGAACAGGTTATGAAAAGTATTTTCATGGGAGCGCGTGCGGGGTAACAGTGGCCGGTGGAAGGCTGACGGTGGTGGTGGGGGGTCTTTGTGACCCACTAGGGGCTATGCTAGGGCCAGGGAAGGCTGACGGTGGTGGTGGGGGGTCTTTGTGACCCACTAGGGGCTATGCTAGGGCCAGGGAAGGCTGACGGTGGTGGTGGGGGGTCTTTGTGACCCACTAGGGGCTATGCTAGGGCCGGTGGAAGGCTGACGGTGGTGGTGGGGGGTCTTTGTGACCCACTATGGGCTATGCTAGGGCCGGTGGAAGGCTGACGGTGGTGGTGGGGGGTCTTTGTGACCCACTAGGGGCTATGCTAGGGCCGGTGGAAGGCTGACGGTGGTGGTGGGGGGTCTTTGTGACCCACTAGGGGCTATGGGGGGTCTTTGTGACCCACTAGGGGCTATGCTAGGGCCAGGGAAGGCTGACGGTGGTGGTGGGGGGTCTTTGTGACCCACTAGGGGCTATGCTAGGGCCAGGGAAGGCTGTCTGCGGGTCGGGCGGACCCCGGGACAACACGAGGGTTAAAACAAAGGTTACATTGCTAACCATGATATTGGACTCAATATTGATTGTATAATATGTTCAAATGCGTTCCAACTGTAACGTCTGTCCCCAGCTCACGCCATCCAAAATGTCAATAATCTCCTGAACACAGCTCACTTTCCAGCTCACTCTCAAACATATAGATCCCCTGAATGCAGCTCACTCTCCCATTCCCAATCACCAGAATTCTGATCACCTCTTCACAAACCTGTATGTCATCAGCACACACTATTTAGTTCAGTTCATTGCACCCTGCTATTGTGAGGTATTGTTTTTATTTTAGCAACATTCTAGGCTGAGATCAGTTTATCATTTTGAATGGCCTTTCTGTGTGTTGAGTTGTTTTGTCCATCCTCACAGACTATGTTTTTGACTAATTGCATTCTGCAGAGTAAGAAACCCTTCTCAATAAGCTCAATAGCCTTCTCAATAAAAGCACAACATTTGTGCCATTCAAGAGAACATTTGAATTATAATCACCATCATTGAACTGCCCAAGCAGAACTGCATAAGCTTGTCACTAAAAGTATATTGACCATTACCTGTAATTTTGGATTTGATAGAAGCCTTTAAACATTTCTCAATATTTGCCCACCATTAATTGGATAATTTATGAGATATAAAATAAAAATACAGCTCTGAAAAAAATTAAGAGATCACTGCACCTTTTTCTTTCCTTTTCAAAAAAGTCGAAAAGGAAGGTTTTGAGTGAGGAACAGAAGGGTTAAAATTAAGAGACCACTACAAATTGAACCACTTCTGTTCCTCACTCAAAACTGTCCTTTTCAACTTTCTTTGGAAAGGAAAGAAAAAGGTGCAGTGTTCTCTTACTTTGTTCCAGAGCTGTATGTGAAAGTATTTGTTGACGTTAAAGGACCATGCTACCACTAATAAAAAGTTATTATACTGTCAGTATATTAGATGATTCTGTTTTGTTGTTTAAATTGTCAACTGCAAAATGATCTGTTTTTGATATTTTGAAGCTTCTCTATTGTCCATGTCTTTGTACAATATTTTCCGCTGCTATATTATTGTGCCAGGGGAGTAAGGGAGCAGGGTGTCTAACTTTCATTGCATCCTGTTACATTTAAAATTAAGAGGACATGAGCCCTTGGACCACAACTCGGGACTACCAGGCCCGAAGGACTCGTAGCTGTCCTTTTCCAAAGTCATTTCTGGTTGTGTTGCAGATCAAGTAACTGACAATACCTGATTATTCCGGCTGCCACTCTGATGACCCAACCCCCGATTGTCCCTGTCCTTGTCTTTCTGGTCATGCAACTGACATGGATTATGTTTTATAGGCTCTGGACACATCTCACAGGCATTTTATTAATTATTACAATGTGTACTCTTAAAATGTTCACCAGGTACAGGCAGAGGAGTGGCCACCCCTCAGAGCCTGGTTCTTCTCTAGGTTTCTTCCTATGTTTCATCCCTTTTAAGGAGTTATTCCTAGCCACTGTGCATCAACCCTGTTGTTGCTTGTTCTTTGGGGTTTCAGGCTGGGTGTTAATAAGAGCACTTTGAAAAAACTGCTGATGTAAAAAAGGCTTTATAAAATATGATTGGATTTATGGGATTAAATGATGTGTATTTCCTTTCTCGTTATGGAATGCAATGTGTAGATAGCCTTCAGGTTGCACTGCTGTCAGATGAAGCCTAATCCAAATATGTTAACAATGCATTTTGACATTTACAGGTGAAAATTACTACTTAATCAATAGTCTCTACGTCTGTGTCATTGGATCTACATTTCCTGTACTGGGACATCAAACTGCATTAGTTGAAATGTGTAGATGTTAGGATCTACTCATTTCTTTACTTATGTGGACTATAACATTTGTGTGAATCTGCTACAGCCTTTAAATCTCTAATTTCCATACCAACTATATCAGGTTTGTGGCCTGTCATCATCTGGAAGAAGATGTGGTAGCCTCTTTCATCGGGCAACTGGAAGGTCACTCTGGACTTCTCCAGTAGGTCTGATGGAAAAAGGGAGATAGTAAGTGGCCGAGAAAAAGAGACAAAGATATTTAGAGAGCATGAGACACAATTTACATGTAGTAAATTCTTTTCAAAATAGACTCTGAAATTTGTATCGGGATACAACCAGAACCAACTCACAGGTCTCAATATCAGCTTTAGCCAATTTGGGTCCTTGGAAGTGAATCCTGATGAATTTACCCTACAGTAAAGTATTTTGGTTATAAAACATTAGGGGGGAAAAATGTAAGATTTGTTGTATGTCATACATCGAAAAAATGCTTTCCCGGTATCATACTTACAAAGCGAGATGAGTTGTCATTTCTCACTGTCTTGGCATTACCATAAGCTTCTAGCAGAGGGTTAGCTGCAATGATCTGATCCTCAAGAGACCCCTGAATGAGACCAACACAAGTTGCTCTAAAACTGGTAAAGTAGGGATTCTTTAAACATGATTACGAAAAATTTACACAACTGAAATGCATTTAAAAAGCAAAAATAAGCACCTGCATTTTGCCGGGGTCTTGCTTTTTCTTCTCACCACCAGACACTGCAATGGTGGCAAAGTACTGGATTACACGCTTGGTGTTGACAGTCTTTCCTGCACCGGATTCTCCACTGGTTCATATGACAAAGGAAAAAGGTTTTTAATGACAAGTTTGATTGTAAGGAAGGCTTCTACTATGAAATAACATGAGGAAATATATAGGTCTGTTGACCTATATAAAAAAATTAATCAAATACTTGCACTAATCCCAAAGACATTATTATACACAGCCTCATTTATAATGTAATCCAGCCTATAGTAATAGATTTTTTTAAATGTAAACAGCTTACGTAATCAAGATGGACTGGTTCTCCTTATCTGTGAACAGAAACATTTTGCTTATAATTCCGTAACAACACTATGGTTAGGCCTACATGATTTCATATCCTTCCATTCATCCATTCAAGCTTGTACCTATCTGCATGAATTGAAAGCCATTGTCAGAGACGGAGAAGATATGGGGTGGAGCCTCAACTCTCTTCTTCCCTCTGTAGGCAGCAACAACCTCTGCATCATACACAGGGAGCCACTTGTAGGGGTTCACCGTGACACAGAATAGCCCAGAATAGGTCTATATGAAAAAGATTATATTAGTGCATTACAAAAATGTATAAATTACTGGACTGCATATCGGTGTCTGTCCATAGGATTTACTTCTGTACATACAAAAGTACATCTGGGTGAATGTGTCTTGCCATAGACATTGCAAGGTAATGCCTGTTACCCTATTTTCCTTAAGTTAATAAGTTCAGTACAAAGGTCACATGGAAAACATTTGCCTCAAAGATACGGTCAGCCATGATGGAATTTCAGGCATTTTGGATATTATTCCTCAAGGCATCAGATAAAATGCTGTCTCCCACTTTTGCTGTTGCATATTAGTAATAGAGTTTACAGCCTACCATGTGGCCCTAAAATGGGAAAATATATATATATTATTATATATATATATATATATATATATATATATATATATATATATATATATATATATTATATTTCTTAATGATTTACAATTTGTTACAATTTGACATACATGCTCGGGACAATTTTTATATTTATATTGGGTTCAATTGGGTTCAATGATGAGTCTTGCTATAAAGATTTTGTATTTACAAAATCACAATGATTGGCCTAAAGGAGGTGCTTCAGTATTAAACTGAATTGTATAAATTTGCATGCAGTATTTCTACAGGCAAAGCGGGGGCACTGCATCATTCATGAGTGATAGCATGTTTACTTTATGTTTACCTTGTTTCTACCTGGATTGATAGGTCATTGTGGTTTTACTGTATTGGTATGTCTTGAATTCTTTGCTTGGTGTCTATCTAGATTTATGTGTCAGTGCAGTTCTAATGTAATGGTATGTCTTGGTTTCTTTGCCTTGTTTCTACCTCTACTGATATGTAGATGTGTTTCTACTGTATTGGTATGACTTGGTTTCTAAGATTTATGAAGGTATGTATTATCTCATGTTCAGTTATGTGTTAGTGTTTCTGCAGGTTTCTTACGTAGATCATCCATGCTGCATAACGCTCTTTGAGGTTATACAACACAGTAGCTTCATTCAGGTAGGTCATCATGGCCATGTCTTCAATCTTGTCGTACTTAGGGGGGTTCATCTGAAGCAGTTCATCTTCTTTAAAATCTTTTCCTTCCTGAAACAGACATTTCGTTTACGGAATACTTTTTCTTTAAAATAGTTGCATCTACAAAATGTTAATTAACGTGTGCATCCTAGTCTTGTATGCATGCTGGCCTTGAAGATGAATGTCTGTAAAATAGAAGTGGTAGTTATAGGAGTACTAACGGTAGTACTCGGAATGCTAAAGAGCAAAGGTGTGAAGCTCACGTAGCCCTGTGGGACACAATTTGGTCTATGCTATGTTCTGGTGGTATGCACCTAAAATACTTACTATCTTGCAAAACAATTGCTACAGTGGTATTCTATTAATCGGTTTTGTAACTGCTGATATTTCCTGAATCTTTAGCTTCCGTATCGGTGATTGTTAGCAAGTTAATAAAAAATATATTATTTTAGCATGGAGTCAACTGAGACCAAGACTCATTTACAATTGAGCCTTGCATTTAGTATAACAACATATACTTCTAATGCAAATGTATTTTCAATGTATTTTTATACAATTTATATAAAAAAAACTACAACTAAAGCCAAACACAAAAAAAACTACAACTAAAGCGTCATGATATACATATTTATGTTTAGATATTTGTTTAAAATATATACCTTCTTTTATATTGAGTTACATATCTTTTGTGTTAAGTTCCACACATTTTCAGTTTAATGCTCTTCATCATACAAGTCTTACCTGTGCACTGCCGTCAGGCATCTTGACTGTCACAGTACATGTTCCATCTTTCCTGGCTGTGACCAAACCCTTAAGGTACAGCTCCTTGGGATCAGGTACGAAGCAGGAGTTCTTTGAATCAAAGGGAGCTGTTTGTGCCTCAATCCTCTCCCTTTCAGGTTTACGGAGGTATATGGCGGCCTTGCCATATTGCTCCATCTCTGCATCCGTACTCATTGTGACGGATCTCTAGGAAAGAGATTAAATACAAAGTGTGATGGACACCATGGTACTTCCTCCCAGTCAACAGGTAGATGAGCAGTATCTCAAACAGAATCATTTAATACATTTGTTATGTCTCACCTTTTTTCCCCACTACAGATGAAAATGTAGAGAACCCTGGAGAACCCTGTAAAGCATTAGAGTGTTGTGAAAGCACAATTCTATGAAGATATAGGAAACATTTTGAAAGGCATAAATCAAGTTGATCATATTAGCCATGTGGGTGCAACTGGTAATGTTCATTTTACTAGGGGCAACTGACTTTACAAAAATATTATTTTTGGAATTCAAATTATATACACATGAGAACCCCAGTTACATTCTACACCACTGCCTGAATTCACAAACAGGTGCAAGAAAACCACATTTCAGTTAAAATCTATATAAAACATAAGAAAACGCACATTATAAATACATTTTAAAAATGCAAATAAAGGAGTCTTACCACAGAAGAAGAAAGTGTCTGACTTAGGGGGATCCAGGGGCCCCATCCTCTTTATATCAGTTTGAAAATGCCAACCAAGCAAAAGTTAATTATGGACCACTCTGGAGAAGGAAATGTATTGGAGGAGAGGAATCTTTAATCATGCATTCAATTAACGTCAACAAATTCCAAGAGTGCCACACTCATTTTACCTTAAAATATTTAATTGAATTTACATGGATGATACAAGTCACAACTGTGGTTATGACAAAATGAATAGTTTGATGTATCAAAAGTATTATTTATGTGTTCATTCATGTTTATTATTTAACTATTATTTCATGTTACCACTTCATACGATACACATAAAAACAGAAACATTTTGTATTTCATTGGCTGTTGCATCTAATGTAAAATTTATATCTACGACATTTAATCTATTTCAGATTCTGGAAGTGCATATTGCTGACAGCACAGTAGCTGCCTAAAACTTTTATTACACTCTGAAGTAAACTGCTTAGCAGCTGAGCTGGCATCAATGAAACTGATGTACACTCAATAAGGAGTATACCTATTTTTAGACAGTTCTAGAAACTTGTAAAGGAGCCACCAGTAACTGAGACATTGATGTACATTATTTTAAGAATGTAGTTCAAGAGGTTTTTCTTTCAAATCCCTAAAATCAAAACAAAGCAAGGGAGTAGCATTCTTAATCAAAGCCAGTCAGTTGTGCAACATCTTGTCCTGTCTAGTAATGTTGGTAGACACCATTGCGGTTTTTAAATAACTTTTTATACCCCAACTTTTTAGCTCTGTGTTCATTAACAAGTTAAAAGTTTAGACATCCTCTGTGATATCCTTGGTTTACAGCTTCTTTTTGGTTTTAACTTTTTAATAATATTAATGTACTGGGCATATGTACTTTAGATAAACATTTATTTCATACAATCTATCAGTGTTTTTGTTTTGAAACCTTTGTAAGCAAATAGTATTTTATATGTCCTCTATGTATATAAAGGATAATATATCTGCCAAAAGTTGTAGATCTTATTATGACACATGTCACCACAATTAGACAAAATATATCTACGGTCTGTTTTCGAATGGAGAGAAAATTCCCTCTTGACTAAGCCTTTATAACATGATATTTATTTCAATATCCAGACATGTTCCATTATATATGACTTGCACTTTTGTATAACAGGGACATGTTTCTCTAAGCTCCAAAATTGTTTTGGGTTGACACTTAAAAGCAAATAAAAAAAGGAAGCGTTAATATCTCATATATTGTTAATGAAATGTGTAATAATTTTTGTAAATATTTTACGTATATTTTGGTAGAGCCTTGGGTGAATCGTGATAGTAATTGATGCAATAAATGTTAGAAGGGCTTTTAATGAGTAGTTTTATGACACAGACTGAGACATCCAAGCACATTTGGCCTTGTCAGAATTTGTCACATGGTTTAATGGATTAAATCTAAATTCAGATTCGAAGTCACATTTTGTGGCATGAATCCACAAAACAACCAAGTTGGGCTTGATATAAATTTGGATCTTGTTTTTCCAGATCACATATCTTGCTATAAATTTATTAGGCGCTAATAAGGTCACAATAATGTGCTGGCCTGTATCATATCTCCCTGCCGTGTACAAGATAGGCTAGGTGGTTTTGCCTTTTCAGCATGCAGTGGGAAGTCAATGGAAGTTAAAATGTAATGCTAATCTTATGACCAAGGATGAACACATCAAATGGGGAGCTGTTTTTAAATAAGCTTTATAAATCTGTTGAGAAACATTCACACTTTCTTTTGGGTTTATATTTTTGCGTTTTTATTTTCTCTGATGTAGTCATGACTCTATAATAAAGATAATTAAAACATTAAAAATTAAATCTTGAGGAAATCCAGTCGATACAACCAGAGATTTAAACAGCAGGTACTGCCCTCATATTAAATTGTTTTAACCCCAGGCTAGAAAATGATAATACACTGCTCAAAAATATTAAGGGAACACATGATGATCACAGTATAACACAAAGTCAATAAAACTTGAGGGATATCAATTTGTCCTGTTAGGAATCATAAGCGATTGTGAATCAATGTCACCTGTTTTGTTGCAAATGAAAGTGACAACAGGTGCACTGGAGAGGCAACAGCAAGACAACCCCCAAAAGGGAAGGGTTTTGCAGGTGGTGGCCACGGACAATTGCTCTCTCCTTATCCTTCCTGAATGATTGTTCTCTAGTTTTGCATTTTGCTAGTGTCCTTGTGTTATGGAAATTCTTGAACTAATGTACATTTGAGAAATGTCTGCTTTTCTATTGCCTGGTATGTACAGTGGGGAGAACAAATATTTGATACACTGCCGATTTTGCAGGTTTTCCCACTTACAAAGCATGTAGAAGTCTGTAATTTTTATCATAGGTACTCTTCAACTGTGAGTGACGGAATCTAAAACAAAAATCCAGAAAATCACATTGTATGATTTTTAAGTAATTAATTTGCATATAATTGCATGGCATAAGTATTTGATACATCGGAAAAGCAGAACTTAATATTTGGTACAGAAACCTTTGTTTGCAATTACCGAGATCATACGTTTCCTGTAGTTGTTGACCAGTTGTTGACACTGCAGCAGGGATTTTGGCCCACTCCTCCATACAGACCTTCTCCAGATCCTTCAGGTTTCGAGGCTGTTGCTGGGCAATACGGACTTTCAACTCCCTCCAAAGATTTTCTATTGGGTTCAGGTCTGGAGACAGACTAGGCCACTCCAGGACCTTGAGATTCTTCTTACGGAGCCACTCCTTAGTTGCCCTGGCTGTGTGTTTCAGGTCATTGTCATGCTGGAAGACCAAGCCACGACCCATCTTCAATGCTCATACTGAGGGAAGGAGGTTGTTGGCCAAGATCTCGCGATACATGGCCCCATCCATCCTCCCCTCAATACGGTGCAGTCGTCCTGTACCCTTTGCAGAAAAGCATCCCCAAAGAATGATGTTTCCACCTCCATGCTTCACGGTTGGGATGGTGTTCTTGGGGTTGTACTCATCCTTCTTCTTCCTCCAAACATGGCGAGTGGAGTTTAGACCAAAAAGCTCTATTTTTGTCTCATCAGACCACATGACCTTCTCCCATTCCTCCTCTGGATCATCCAGATGGTCATTGGCAAACTTCAAACGGGCCTGGATATGCACTGGCTTGAGCAGGGGGACCTTGCGTGCGCTGCAGGATTTTAACCCTTGTGGTGGCGAATTCAGGTCAAGAGGCAAGGCCGCGGCCAGTCTGTGGGATACGGAGAGCGGAAGGCCCGTGTTCCGCGCCACCATGCCTCTGAAACTCTTTCCCACGTATTCGAGGCTGCTGTGATTCGACGACTGTGAGTCGCGCCTTGAGAGACGCGCCACGGACAAACTCCAGCCATACGAGAGGTCTGGGACAAGTGGTCCGAGCGGCTCCCGTTCTTCTACAACCCGGGCCCTCATGTGACGGTGGACGAGTAACTGGTCCCGTTCAGAGGTGGATAATGCACGAGCACACGCGCAAATGAACGCTAGCGGCAGCGGCACATTTGTAGGAAAAACCTAGGGCCGCCCGACACTCGGTGACTATCATGATCATCATCATCATCATGACCGTCTCTCCTCATCTCCCCCGTCCCTAGGTCGTTGCCCTTTCCGCCAGTACATGCTCAGCAAGCCCACGAGATACAGGATGAAGTAATGGGTGGCGTGCAACCCGAAATCCAGCTACGCGTGGAAGATGCAAGTGTACGCCGGGAAGCCTGCCGCAGGCGGCCCGGAGAAGAACCAGGGCATGCGGGTGGTGCTTGATGTGACAGAGGGGCTCAGGGGGCACAACGTGACGTGCGACAATTTCTTCACCTCCTACGACCTGGGACAGCGGCTCCTGGCCAGGGGGCTCACGATGGTGGGCACGGTTCACAAGAACAAGCCCGAGCTCCCTGCCGCGCTGCTCGCGACCAAGGGCCAAGAGGTGTTCTCACCCAGGTTCGCGTTCACCCTGAGCGCCACTCTAGTGTCCTACATGCCCAAGAAAAGCAAGAACGTGTTACTGCTGAGCACGCTGCACACGGATGCGGCCGTGAGCGAGCGCCAGGACAGGAAACCCGCCCTCCTCCTGGACTACAACAGCAACAAAAGAGGGGTGGACAACCTAGACAAGGTGGTCGGAACCTACAGCTGCAGGCGGATGAGCTGCAGGCTGGCCCCTGGCGGTCTTCCACAACATAATCGACGTCTCCTCGTAAAACGCCTTCGTGATATGGAGGGAGCTCAACCCCGAAGGGCGCGTATCCCGCGCACACACTCGTCCGTGGCGTTCGTGAAAGCCGTGCAGAGCGCTAGAGACGGGTTTGCCCCGAGGGCCTGGAAGCCTCTGCCCGGGCCCCTGCCCCTGCCAGTAAGAGGAAGAGGTGTCAGAGCTGCCCGCCCAAGAAAGACTGTAAAACCCACACGGTGTGCAGCAGGTGTAAGAGATACGTATGCAAACGCTGTACGCACGCCTAGTGTCCCACGTGCGCCGATTGGGGGTTTACACAAGAAGAGAAACACTGACCCGGGGCGCACAGGGTGTATGTTCAGCCCCAGGGGGGGTTGGCGTACCAGAGTCCCCTCGCTCTTGGGTCCCTCTGACCCCACCGATTTATCCCGCTCCGTCCCCTCGTCCACGGGTCTCTCTGACCCACCGTTATCCCGCACCGTGCCCTTTCCCTGGGGTCTCTCCGAACCACGGTTAGCATACCAGTTCCCATCGCCCTCGGGTCTCTCCGACCCACCGTTATCCTGCGCCGTGCCCTTTCCCTGGGGTCTCTCCGACCCACCGTTAGACAGCACCCTGCCCTTTCCATGGGGTCTCTCCGACCCACGGTTTGACAGCACCCTGCCCTTTCCCTGGGGTCTCTCCGACCCACCATTATCCCACACCGTGCCCTTTCCCTGGGGTCTCTCTGACCTACATGAAGGGAAGTCTTCAGCACAAGCCGCGTAAAAGGCCTGGGAAAATACTAGCCTCCCGTACTTGCTGTACCCCCCCGCTTTTTTCGTCCTAAAAATAGGCCGCCCCCTGCAAAACTCCGTACAGACTTCCCGTCCGCCAAAGTCGAAACGGCACGTCTCTGGGGCCCCCGGGGCCCGAGATATGATTTTTTTTTCTGAAAAGTGCAGAAAAACGCACTACCGGAAAATTCCACCAGGTGGCACACGACCATACTAGCCTCCTGCCGGATTTCAGGGCAAATGTACGCCGACCTGAGCTGCGCAAAGCATTGCCGGTGGCAATGTAATACATTGCAATTGTATGCCCCAATGGGATTCCCCATGATACACATCGGTACATACTCCCCCGGTCCAAATTTGTAATTTACTGGGCAAATGTACATGCACTACTTCTCAATTGTACGCCCAATGGGATTCCCCATGATACACATCAGTACATACTCCCCCGGTCCAAATTTTGACATTTACTGGGCAAATGTACATGCTATACTTGCCAAATGTACGCCCAATGGAATTACCCATAATACATTTCACTCCATACTCCCCCAGTCCAAATTTTTACATTTACTGGGCAAATTTACATATCCAGTGTATAAAATGGCGGCGGCAGTGTAATACATTGTAAATGTACGCCCAATTGGATTATCAATAGAACACATGGGAACATACTCCCCCAGTCCAGATATTGAACAATACTGGGCAAATGTACATGCTATACTTGCCAAATGTACGCCCAATGGAATAACCCATAATACATTTCACTCCATACTCCCCCAGTCCAAATTTTGACATTTACTGGGCAAATGCATTTAGAATACTTCCCAATTGTAAACCTAATGGGATTACCCCATAGAACACATTTGTACATACTTCCCCAGTCCATTTTTTGACATTAACTGGACAAATTTACATAGAAAAAAACTGACTCCTGTACATTTCCAATGTATATGAATGGGTAGGAAATACTGCCCAATTTTACATGTGAAGGAGACATCTTAAAGACATGGGAGTTGGATTTTCCAAGTATACATCACGAAAGAAATGTATTACACATTATTATTAAGCATTTTAATCATTTTCTACAATGTACAAGTGGGCAGTATTTCCTACCCATTCATATACATTGCAAATGTACACGAGTCAGTTAGGACAAGTCCTGTACATTTGCAATGTATATGAATGGGTAGTAAATACTGCCCAAATGTACATGAGAAGGAGACATCTTAAAGGCATGGGAGTTGGATTTTACAAGCATACATCAAGATGCGACTGTATTACACATTATAATTAAGCATGTTAAGCCTTTTCTACATTGTACAATTGGGCAGCATTTCCTACCCATTCATATACATTGCAAATGGCACAAGTCAGTTCAGCTGACTCCTGGACATTTGCAATGTATATGAATGGGTAGGAAATACTGCCCAAATGTACATGAGAAGGAGACATCTTAAAGGCATGGGAGTTGGATTTTACAAGCATACATCAAGATGCGACTGTATTACACATTATAATTAAGCCTTTTAAGCCTTTTCTACATTGTACAATCGGGCAGTATTTCCTACCCATTCATATACATTGCAAATGGCACAAGTCAGTTCAGCTGACTCCTGGACATTTGCAATGTATATGTATGGTTAGGAAATACTGCCCGATTGTTCAAATGAAATTGACCTCTGAGAGACATTTCTCTCTTGTACATTTGGGCAGTGTTTCCTATTCATTCATATATATCAAGATTCAGGTGTAAATTGCATTTTATTAGCTCATGACACAGGGAAAATAGGATTAATTAGATCAGGACACAGGTGGAAAATGCAATTCATTAGCTCAGGACACAGGTAAAATAGGATTAATTAGATCAGGACACAGGTGGAAAATGCAATTATTGTGTGTCATTATTTAAAAGTCGGAGGAACACAAAACCAACAAGGAGTTTGGGACATGCCAGCTCGCCCTGACAGAGGAGGAGTACGGGTGGTTCAAGAACTTCCTCCAATTCTATAGGTTCCTGAGGGGGGGGAAGAAAACAAAGCACTTTTTCTTCAATTCCCGGAACTCTGACCTCAAGAATCTCCCCACCTACCTGAGGGAGGTATGGAAGGAGATGGGCTTGCCTGGAAGCCCCACCTTCACTGACATACGGACCTCAATCTCCACTCATGTAAGTCAGATTGGAATGGAAATGTCCTATTACACAGCTGTCTTAAACAAATCAATGACTGATTGACTGTCTTCTCTTGTGTGTGTGTGTGTGTGTGTGTGTCTGCCTGTGTATGTGTGTGTGTATTACAGTGCAAGAACACCCTGGCAAAAAAGGACTGGGAGACAGTGGCTCGGTTCAAGTGCCATGACACCAGGACGGCGGACAGGTTTTACGCAATCAGCCTCAACCCGACCCAGGCAATGGAGGTTAGGTCCCTATTCCATGCAGCTTTGGAGGGCGAGGACCAGGCACCACTGAGCCAGAGACACCCCTCAACCTCAAGACCATCAGAAAGGTGCAAGGGAAAGGCAGCGGAAGACGAGTCCCTCTCTGAGGGGAGCACTTCTTCTGAAGCCACAAAGGTCCAGTACCAAGAGTCCGGCACATCATCCCCGGATTCTGACTCTGAGTCGTCATCATCATCTTCCTCGTCGTCCTCGTCGTCAGGGGTGGGGCAGAAGGCTACACTACCTCAGGTAAGCAATTTGATTCAGAAATTAAAAGCAACATACAAATGTAAACCACTTAACCGACAGAGCCATTCCCTTCCTAGGATGCTATCGCAGTCACAGACGACTATGTTACAGTCAAATGTTCAGTGTGAGTTATTTATTTTTGTTTTTGTTTGCTGTGCCTGCAGACACCTTCCAAGAGACCAGCACCGGAGAGCGAAGAGCACCCCACGCCCTCCAAACTGCCGGCGACAGACAGGCGCAGTGTCATGGTCTCCATCACCCCGATGAAGATGTCCCCGCTGAAATCGAAGAACAAAACTAGACACGTCTCTCCTGTCCTGACCCAGCAGGGGATAAGGAAGCTGAGAGCAACAAGCGTCCGGCTCGAGAGGGCCATTGCCTCAAGGAGGCTACAAATGGAAGGTAAGGACAAAGACACTGTCCCACCCCACAGCCCAGAGGGAAAAGAAAGTGAGTCAACCTCTGGTCAAGCAGAGGAAGCCATGGGCAGCAAATCTTGATTGATTGACTCTATAGGTTGGACACTTGTTCTATATTATACTTGTTCCATAGTGTTTTTTGATACCTGTTCTAATTGTAAATGTAGATAGGAAACATGTTAGAGTTTTGTTCTCATCATTTATAACCTTCTCTGTTCTGTTTAATTGAATTGTTCTTTAGTATTTTGTTATTGAGAGTTTGTTATTGCATGTGTGCCACTTTGTCATTTAATATGTTGTGCTTTTGTACTTGTTGAAATTGAAATGGATGTCTGTTTGGTTTGATCTGTTGTGTTCTGTTTAATAAAATAATTAAGTAATTATTCTGTTTGGAGTTGTATTTAAGACCTTGTTAGATTTATGTCACTTTGTTGTCAGTACAAGTTTTGACTGATCACTGTCTGGTGTTGGTTCTCTGAACCAGTTTGAGTCAAATACAATTTTCTTAGTGTTTCAGTCTCTCAGAGACATAAACACTAAGAGACACCTTTTCACTCAAAAACATATTACAGTCCTGAGCCAAATTGATCTATTGGGTTTGACAGTGAGTACATTTAGAGTTGAAAGTGCAATAACACCTTAACAATATATTTCTCTAATAAACAAACTGATGAGATTAAACAGAAACAATTCAACTATTAATTGCAAAAAAATATACATTTATTAACTTTAGAAAAGTCTTTAACTTTAAAAGTGAACAATTTCAACAATAAATAACTCCAATAAATGACACTGTTTATCAATAACAAGACATAATAATTAAACAAGAATGGATGTGCCAACAATAACAACTATAAAAACTTCAATTGAACTATGTACAGGTAAGCCAAAAAGTATTCATTCCCCTTGCCCTAGTGAATTTGTTTTTGACCATTGTGCTGGAGATATAAACTATTTATTTTAAGGAAACATTATTCATATATCAGAAGAAACCTGTTGGTCAAATACAAATTCACTGTGGCTCAAAATGTGGCATGGGTATGAATACTTTTGGGCTTACCTGTACATATCAAATATCCTGAAGAAGGTGTGTGGAGGGTTTCACCGACTTTTCCCTGTATAGAGACAGAAAAGTATTTTACAATAATGCATGCACACACAGATAAATACACACAAAAATACCTGTCAAACCATTCACTTCAAATTGTTCAGAGTTGAACAGAGTCATCATACATACTGTTCTGTCCTCGCTGAACGTACTCACAGTGAGGCTGTGTTCAACTATACAGTCAGCTAAACTCTTAATTAAACTACTTCTCCAAGGAACAGGCAGGTGTTGTCTTTGGCAGATTTAATGTAGATCAATCAAGTGTGAAACTGCAATACAAAATATACATTGCATACATTTAATCAAAACAAGCTTAACGCACTGCAGATATGAAAATATAAATCAACTGACTAAATCAGAGGTAAGTATGACTCAAGGTAAGTATTCTGTAACAAAAACATTTACTAAATCAAAGGTAAGTATGACCAGGTAAGTATTATGTACCAAAACAGTAACATGTTTTGAATTACAAAATATTAGCAGCCCACTAATTGATTACTCACTTTAACAAATGAGGATAAATCTAGCAGTTGCTAGCAATCTTTAACTTGGTTGAGATAACTGTAAATAATTCAAATTAACAAACTACATGCACAAAAATGTTCATGCAATGGTAATAAATGTTACTACTCACAGATGATGCCGTTTAAGAGCTTTAAAACTTAGGATGGTAGAGGATTGTAAGCAGCTTTTCACATGTCCTCAAGGTGAGCTACTAATGAACAAAGACTACCTTGGTTTGCTACTTCCAGTGCAACTCATAAAAAAAACCTGGAAACAAATTACATTAAACTTGTTCCAGTTCCAACACACATACCATGTCTGGTTTCCCTTAGGATTCAGGAAACCCAATCTCTCCTATAAAGACCAAGTGCAGAATTGATATTTTAACTCTTCCTTTGAGACTTTAGATGGACATACACAAATTAATTATTCCTTTATAACTTTCTCACCTAACAGAGATGTAAAAATAAACTCTCCCGGGGAAAAGTATTGACTGAAGTCTGCAAGGCAGGAAAAGGGATCTTCCTGCAGGGACACGTCGTCACTCTCATTCAGAAGGGCCAAAAGGGAGCCTTCTTCCAGGGGCATGTCTCCACTGTGGTTTGATATGCCGGAAACGGGATCTTCCTGCAGGGACACGTCGTCACTCTCGTTCAAAAGGGCCAAAAGGGAGCCTTGTTCCAGGGGCATGTCTCCAATGAGGTTTGATTGGCAGGAAAATGGATCTTCCTGCCGGGACACGTCGTTACTCTCATTCAGAAGGGCCAAAAGGGAACCTTTTTCCAGGGGCATGTCTCCACTGAGGTTTGATAGGCATGAAAAGGGGTCTGCCTGCAGGGACATGTTATCATAAGTGCCCAGCAGAGATGAAAGCAAAGGTTCTCCCTGGAACGTGACCTCATTTAAGTTCAGTGTAAATGACGTGGAACATTCTCCTTGGGACATATGTTCACCCACGTTTGATTGAGATGAAACGGAACATCCTAGGGGCACGTCTTCACCTATTACTGCGGTTTCACCCTCATTGTCCAGCTCCTTCAGGTCAAAGTCAGTGACCAGTGGAAAAGGTGGATTGGTCATCCTGAGAGCCCTTAATTTGGAGAGCGTGAGGCCTCTTCTTAGGATGATCATTTGTGCTTTGATTTCTGAATCCTGAAATGAAAAACAGACAAAGACACATTTGTAAGGGTTAAATTATGCATTTAAACAAATGCTTTGTTTACATGCTTCAGGAAATAAGTCCCTAGGTAAACTCCCAAATTGTACAGAAATCAGCTGCCAGACTTCCTACAAGAACTAAATCAAGGTCTCATATAACCCCAGTGACGGCAGTTCCACATTGTTTACCAGTGAATTTCAGAGTAAATTTTTTAATTCCACTTATCACTTATAAAAGGCACTACATGGTCTGGCACCTGATTACATTAGTGACATGCTCAACCCATACTGCACTGTTAGGCCTCTCAGATCAGCAGAAACGGGATATCTAGCTGTCCCAGAGTCTAGACTGACAACTAAAGGGAACCGGGCCTTTGCTGTAAAGGCCCCTAGACTCTGGAACACCCTACCAAAGAATGTCAGAGATGCTACTTCAGTGCATTCATTTTTATAACATGGCTATTACACTATTAGCAGTGGCTATTAATATTTAATACTAATCATATTTTATCATTGTGATTATATATTCATTTTATTCTATGTTTATTATTATTTTAATCCATTACAATTTATCTGGTATGTAAAGCACTTTGCGTTTTTGTTACAGAAAAAAACTTTACAAATGAAAGTTACTGTAAACAGTACAACAAACAAAACTAGGATTTCTAAATGAATAAAACTTAAGATTTACATCAATCTTGTGTTTAAGCTTCATGTGCCGAGATGGCCTGGATGTCTTCTACAGGCACAGGGGACAATGTATGTTTCGGACCACACCTCTATCCTTAGCCAGATCTAAAAGGAGCTTTCTCTCCTCTGTGTTGCGAACTTTGTGAACAATCTTTAAATGGGTTTGAATAACAATAAAGCAATTCCCACAATTAGGACAGGGGAACATTTTGGAGGTGACCTGCAAGGAAGAAGCATATAAGGTCAGCTCTCTGTCAAGCATTCTAAAAGCATGTCATGTACTTTCAATAATATGCTCAAATCATGGCAAAAGAAGGTGTACTTACAAGGTGTGTCAAGGTGTAATACTGTCAGGGAGCTCTAATTACAATTCTCCTGTCAAAGTAAACTTGGAAAAAGTCAGATAGGCCATCTAGACCAATTAATAGGGCAGACACAAACCGTGCGCCTCTAGCGCGCACACCAAGCTGAGGGGAGAATAATTTAAATTTAAATATTAAAGTGGATGGAAGTAAACCTACATCAAGAGGTACTTGCTTTTAAATTAAGCATTTTAAGCCTTTTCTACACTGTACATTGCCGGTGGCAATGTAATACACAGGCACTGGACGTAGACTAGGACCGAAACACATCCTGTATAGTAGTGATTTATGTGTTTTTGACATATTGCGGCCCGTAGGTCGCTCATAGACACACTGTTGTCGTAAAGAGCTGTGCTTCGGATATGTTCATCGGGGGTGGGTCTAGTCTACCTGGTACGATCCATAGCCTCATGCATCCACAGGAAGTCACTTGTTACCCCCGAAAAATGTTGCAAGTCATCCCATAGACAATACATTGCCTACACTACACTCCATACTCCCCCAGTCCAAATTTTACATTTACATTACACTGCTACACAGGATGTTTCTCAGTACAGGTGTACATCCAGAAACAGTGAAATAAATAACCGGTTACATTGTATGACATTGCAAGACGACTGTCCATAAACAGTGTACTACATTGCCGGTGGCAATGTAATACATTGTAAGTGCAACACCCACGCACCGCAGGTCAGAGACTCCCCCCGAGTGAAAATTTTGACATTTACTGGGCAAATGTACATGCTATTACGTTCCAATTGTACGCCCAATGGGATTACCCCATAGACTTCGGTCCAAACTCCCCCAAGTGAAAATTTGGAGTTTTACTGGACAATTGTACATGCTATACGTTCCAATTGTACGCCCAATGGGATTACCCATAGACTTCAGTCCAAACACCCCCGAGTGCTAATTTTGACATTTACTGGGCAAATGTACATGCTATAAGTCCCAATTGTATGCCCAAATGATCAATTAGTTGTATTCATCATACCTGCCGATGGATCACCAACTTGTATGGTGTTGATTATTTTGGAAGGACATTTTTATAATTAAAAGAGGAAAAGTGTAAAACTCCCAGCACTGGACCGGCTCAACTCATTCACTCTCGATGATGTAAAATGGCTGCCGCGTTAACGCTGCGAGTGTTGTCTCACCGAAGGGGTTTCTTAGATACCCAAGCACAGGCTTGCCTTCTATGCATTTACTGTGGAGTGGACACAGCATGTCGTATGCAAGCATTGTTACAGTGGAGAAGGTGATATATTTGGAGAAGGTTCTCACCTGCTCGTGCATTGCCATCCCTCAGGGCTTGGTTCTCCTCCCTCAAAGCTTGGTTTTCCTTCTGGAATCTCTGGAAATCAACATTAAAGGCACTTTTAATAGGCCTCATAATTAAGCATTTCCAGACTTTTCTACAATGTACAATTGGGCAGCATTTCCTACCCATTCATATACATTGCAAATGTACACGAGTCAGTTAGGATAAGTCCTGTACATTTGCAATGTATTTGAATGCGTAGGAAATACTGCCCAATTGTACATGTGAAGGAGACATCTTAAAGACATGGGAGTTGGATTTTCCAAGTATAAATGAAGAAGAAACTGTATTACACATTCTAATTAAGCATTTTAAGCATTTTCTTCATTGTACAATTGGGCAGTATTTCCTACCCATTCATATACATTGCAAATGTACAAGAGTCATTTAAGGTAACTCCTGTACATTTGCAATGCACAGAGGGGAACCCCTAACAGGTATGAGGTATGTTCTCCCCTTTCATAAACATTGCTTGTGGACGATGTACTCTTGGTGTGTTTTTTTGGACAGTACACGTGCTGTGTAATACATTGCCACTGGCAATGTATTACACAGACCCTGGATGTAGACTAGGCCCGAAA
The DNA here is from genome assembly GCF_011004845.1 of Esox lucius. Classification (NCBI taxonomy): domain Eukaryota; kingdom Metazoa; phylum Chordata; class Actinopteri; order Esociformes; family Esocidae; genus Esox; species Esox lucius. Next base: position 69,580 of record NW_022995024.1, read on the forward strand.
CACATCCTGTGTAGTAGTGATTCATGTGTTTTTGACATATTGCGGCCCTTAGGTCGCTCATAGACACCGTTTTCGACGTGCTCCATCGGGGGAATGGGGTGATGAATCATCCACAGAGTTATGCTAGCTGTGTGCAGTTTTTCATTCTGCAATTGTACAATTTGTATTCAGCAATTGTACACTTTGCTCTCTCCCATTGACTATACATTGCCTACTCCTCAAATTTCAACTCAAGCTTTAACGGGTTTCCGAGTATCGTAAAGAGCTGTTCTTCGGATATGTCCATCGGGGGTGGGCCTAGTCTACCCGGTACGATCTGTAGCATCCTGCATCCACAGGAATGGACCTCTGACCCCCGAAATGTGTTACAGGTTATCCCATTGACAATACATTGGCTACTTAACACAGCCTTTAAAGGGTT
>NW_022995024.1:75000-167608 GCF_011004845.1 Esox lucius
CTTTTGTAAATGTTTCCCATGACTAGAGAACAGAGAGAGCGGGGCCGGAAGCGTGTCAGGGACGAGGGGTCCCTGGCCCCCACACCAACGGGATCGCGGCTCAACTCGAGTCGAGCGAAGAGGGCGAGATATAGGATCCTACAGCAGAAACTAGTTAGGAACCCCAAAGGCGCAGCCGCCGAAATTCTGGGCGGCGTGGGGAGGAACCCGTTTACCATCCCACTGAGGGTCGTGGAGGCGGAAATGAAGAGCCGCTGGGAAGCTCGGTTTCCCTTTGCAGGTCTGGGACAGTTTGGCTACGGGGCAAGGGCGTCCAACAGGCCGTTCGAGACTAGGATCACCGCGGCCGAGGTCATGAAGAGCCTGAAAGGGGTCAGAAAGGGCACAGCCCCCGGTCCAGACGGTTGCAAGGTGAGGGACCTAAAAGCGTGGGATCCCTCAGGTGTGAAAACGGCATGGCTCTTCTCCTTTTGGCTCCTGGCGGGCGAGGTGCCAGGAAGCATCAAAAAGTGTCGAATGATCCTACTTCCAAAATCAGAGGCCAAGGAAGACTTGGAATCTATGAGCAATTGGAGGCTGATCACCATAGGCTGCCTCATCGCAAGGCTGTTCACCCGAGTGCTGAACGCGAGGCTCCAGAAGGCATGCCCGGTTAGCCCTAGACAGAGGGGCTTCGTGAACGCTCCGGGCTGCGCGGAAAACTTGGTGGTGCTTGAGGGCCTCCTCAAGCACGCTCGGAGCTGCAGGTCGGACTTAGCTATCTTGTTCATAGACTTCGCCAAGGCCTTTGACTCGGTCTCCCACCCACACATCGAACTGGTCCTACGAGGAAGGGGCCTGGACGACCACATCGTCAATCTGTTGGTGAGCACCTTTCTCAAAGCCACCACAGTGGTCGAAACGGCAAAGGGGTGCACCGGTGAAATCACGATGGGGGTAGGAGTCAAACAGGGGGACGGCCTGTCCCCACTGCTATTCAATTTGGCGTTGGACCCGCTGGTTCTGACTCTAGGATCCGACGGAGCGGGTTACACGTGGGGGGGTGTCAATCTCGCTGCGCTGGCATTCGCCGATGATCTACTACTGGTCAGCGACACGTGGGAGGGTATGACCCACAACATCCGCATACTGGAGGACTTCGGTAAGCTCACTAACCTGCAAGTACAGCCCAGGAAGTGCCAAGGCTTCCTGTGGCGGCAGGAGGGCGGTTCGCGCTCGGTCAACAACTGCAGGCCATGGTGCATCAACGGCGAACCGGTATGGATGATTCCTCCCGAGGGTTCGGGCCGGTATCTGGGCCTCGAGATCAGCCCTGAGAAGGGCATTCACTCCGCGGATCCCCACCTTACACTGGGGAAGATGCTGGACGCCATCTCCGGAGCATGTCTGAAACCCAGGCAACGCCTGCGATTGTTGTCGATATATGGGATCCCCCGCCTCCTCTACGGGCTTGTTCATGGGGGTACCGGCCGGGTTACTCTGGAACTGTTAGACACCCGGATCAGGCTCGAAGTGCGTAAGTGGTTCCATCTACACGACTCGACGAGCAACGGGTTGCTCTACGCTCAGTGGAAGAGCGGAGGCTTAGGCGTCATAAAACTGGCGCGGCTGGTCCCCGCCCTGCAAACAAGACTCTGGTACTCAGTCTCCAGGGCTACGGACCCCCTGGTGCTCGCAGTGGTTGGGGTGAGCATGCCTCAACCCAAATTCGAAAAGTTGTGGAAATCCGCAGGCGGAGTGGGCGCCAACGCTCCGAAACTGCTTGGTCCAGGTTCCAGAGGCGGCCAATACAAAGCTCCGTGCCAGTGGAGGGAGCTGGAGTTCGAACGTTGGGCATCCCAGAAAGTGCAGGGGATGGGAATCTGGTACTTTGACAACGACCCGATCAGCAACAGCTGGCTGTCGGGTTTTGGAACACGCGGGATGAACGAGAGGCAGTTCATTGGGGGGTTGCAGATGAGAGCGAACGTCTACCCTACGGGGGAGTCTGTCCTCAGGGGGCGGGGCAAATCGGCGGCGGCATGTAGAAGGTGTGGGTCGGCGCTGGAGTCGCTGTCCCACATACTCGGAGGGTGTCCGGCGGGGAAGGGGCTGCGACTCGAGAGGCACAACGCGGTATGTGGCATGCTACGCACGGCGGCAGAAAAGCAGGGATGGACCGGGGTGCCGGAACCTCGCATAAAAACGGCAGAAGGACAACTCAGAATCCCCGATCTCCTACTCATGATGGACCGGAAGGTCTACTGGTGGACGTCACAGTACGTTTTGAAACAAACTCAGGTTCCCTCGAGGATGGGAGGTCAGAAAAGGTGGAAAAGTACCTCCCCATTGCCTCGGTTCTAGCCCACAACTACGGTTTACGGAGGGTGAAGGTGCACAGGCTCGTTCTGGGAGCCAGGGGCAAATGGCTGGAATCCAATAACTGTTTACTCAAGGCGATAGGACTCAGCCCCAGGGAACGGACAGCCTTCCGGACCAAGCCTCCCTGAAGACGCTGTCTTTCTCCCTGCGTCTCCTCAGATTGGGTTGGGGAGGGAGCTCTGAGTCAGAGTGTTGCCTGTATAGGGGACCAGAGCCAGGGCATTTGACAGGCTGCTGTAGCCAGGAGAGAGAGTGTGTAATGTGGGGGTCAGGACTGGGTGCCTCTGTATGGAGGTTGTTGAGATAAATGTAGTTTAAATAATGCTGATTTAATAACCATGTATTCTTATGTTTTTGTTTTATTAAATTGTATGTTGCAGCCAGGTTTGGGAGATATGATTGAATACAATAACCATCAAAGTTTAAAACCCAATACATTACACTCAGCCACACTCACTCAGACTTTACACCTGGCTCAGATAGAGAGACAGGATTAAAACCCCACAATTAACATACAAATGAAACTGCCCCCTATACAGCACAAAGAGACCTTCTGTCTCCAGCCCCCTGATGATCTAGTCTAGGTTAGGACAATAGAATGTAAATTACTGTAACCTGATTAAGATTTCACACCTGTATGCAAAGAACCTGTTGATCTATGACCAAGAGTGAGAGCATGTCCTTCCTCATTGGATGGCGAAAACCAAGAGATTTGTCCAACATGTCACCATGCCAACGAAGAGCCAATAAGGATGGGTTTTACTCACGAGAGTGAAAAAGTAACCTCCCCTGTGGCGGGAGTATTAAAACCAATGTTCTATTTCCATTCGGGGCGAATATTTTGTGGAAGCTCGAGGGTTGAGCAAATATTTGACCGCTGCAGTGTATTTCATGTATTTTGACTTATCAATTCATATTAATAAATCTTTGTGCTAAATTTCCATTTGAACCGGAGCCTCGTCCTTCTTCAGAAATTCTGGTACACGTAAAATTCTTAACAATTGGTGACCCCGTACACGTGATTTCTGATAGGAGGACGGAGGAACAAGTAGATTCGAAGGGACTTAGAGGTTGATGCTGCTACTTTCTACTACTACTACTCTCAAAGGTAAGCCATTCCTGTTTAATCGAATTTGGCGTAGGATTATGTAGAAATATTAGATGTAAGAGTCAACGGCCTTCAACTCGTAAGTCTATTCAAATCTGTAAAAGTTATTGATAAAAGTAATATCCAATTGAAAACTATTTTGAAAATGATAAGTCAAAAGCAATGTCTGTGAATTGTGTGTGATTGTTTGTGATTGTCTGGGTAAAGCTTAAAAAGACAGAAAGAGTTAAAAAGCCAGAGGAAGGGTTCCTGGTATAAGTGCACATTAGATGTTCGCTAAAGTCGACCAGGGTACACATATAAATTGTTAGATGTATGTGATCTATTTAAACGAGACTTTGTTGAACCGGTGTAAATTCTGAAATTTAGGTGATCTATTTAAACGAGACCTGGTTGCATGTGTACATTCTTGAATTTATGTGATCTATAGGACGAGACCGTGTTATGCCTGTAAAATTTTAGGAAACGTTAAAAGTCCGGATTCAGTAATCGTTAAAAGTCCGGATTCAGTAAACGTTAGAAGTCCGAATCGGCCGGAGTTAGACTCTGAAATTTTTTAAATAAAAAGACAGCGAGGCGGCAAGAGTAATTTACTCTGTTAGGCACGGAGATAAAACATAGACTTTTTTTAACGGTGTTGCCAGCTTGGCGCTGGGTAAATTCTTGAATTTATGTGATCTAATTAAACGAGACCTGGTGACATAAGGAGACCTTGTTGAACCTGTGTAAAATTTTGAGTTTGCGTAGAGTGGGTGGCAGCACTGTTTTTTTAAAGCCAGCTTGTTACAGCTGTGGAGCTATGGACTTGGTAACGCTGACGTTGGCGTGACGACGGACGTAGATGCGCCATTTGGAAGTGCTTCTAGTTTTTTTCCTCGTGTTAATAGCCAGAAATAGGAATCAATTTGAACATAGGTATAGCGAATTGTGTGAAGATACACTTAGGAAATGTAAAGAGGCCTACTGTAAATATTTTGAAATAGAATGGTGTTGATAATTTGAGTCCGTGGCAGCGACTCGCGCAGTGTGTGTGTTCTGATAAACTGTAAATAACTAGTTGCATAAATAAGATTGGGTTGTTGAATTGGGAGCGAGCGAGCTCAAGCAGTGTGGTTTTAAACAGGAGAAAGCTTCCATTAGCGCCAATTCTGTAGTGACTGGGGAATGTGGGGAGGATTTTTAAACTGAAAAAACTTATCAGAAAGGTCTGTTTGAAGTAACACATTCACGAAGTATAAGTGTCGGCCTGAAAATGGTAGAAGCCTGGCTCTATATTAAGTGAATTAAGTGTAAGAAAACAAACAGATTTTTGAGTTTTACTCTGTGGCAAAGGGGGTGGGGAAGTGTGTGTAAACTAATTGTGTATCGTGATTGGACTGGAGCAGCAGACTGTGTCTAGACCTCTTATGAACAAAAAGCAACACTGGAAATATGGTGTACTTGCCTTAATTTACTCAATCCAAACAAACTAAAATAAATTCTACAATCCAAATAGGAAATACTGTAATGTTAAAACGACTAGTAGTTAAAGAAGCGAAAATTAAATAAATCTCCCTCGTGATTTGTAGTTCAAATCCCCTGATCCCCCCATCATTGTGTACATTAGAACATCAGACCTGGAAAAGTAACAGAGAGAAGTGAAATCAGGCACCAAACTAAGATTAGCCTAAAATTAGCATCCTCCTTGAATTAGTACACAGCCATTAGATTCCTCTCCTTATTTACTTACATTTTCTAGTTTCATTCATTTCTTTAAGCAAATGTTTATCTCAACATAGATTCATGCTCATTTAAATATCCAAGTTAGATCAATTCTACGTTTGGTTTTAATTTCTTTTCTAGATTTCCACAATAGGTTAATTTCTCCTGCTTCTGTTTAGAATCTATTTGTTATTTTTTAGAAATCCCTAGTTTCATTTATTTCATTTTATTTAGCAACTTCGGAAAAAGAAAAGAGAAATCATAATAAAACTCACAATAGATTAATTTTACATTTTTGTTTAAAATTTTGTTTTGTTATTCCAAGAACTTTCTGGCCTCATTGACTTTTATTTTCTTTAGTTTCAAAACACTTACAGATCACAGTCTAGGTTAGCACAATGGTAGACAAACAGCCCCTAGAGTTATTCCCAAACAAAATTACAGAATACTGGAAGAATAGGATTTTCAATAAAATTGAAGCCACCACAGAACCAAAAAACAGACAAAAGACTAAAAAGAAACTAGAAGAAATTTGGAAAGATTGGCAAGACAGAAGACTAATACCAGGGGATACAGATCCATGTCCTACCGGAACATACAGAGCACGGATAATAGTGCATGAGAGAGGAGAAGCATCCAAGGCTCAGATAGATTGGGAAAGAAAAGGTGAACCTAAGTTTGGATCTACAATAAGAGCCCTTCGAAAAGCTGAAAGACGCATGGCACCTGCCACCAAACTGTTGTTATTCATGAAACAGATCACTCCAGGTGGACTCATCGGAGTTGGTTTAGAGAGAGAGCCAGACTCAGACACCTCCAATGAAGAATTAACTATCCTCAAACTACATTCAAAGCCCACGGCACCCCCCCCTTACATGCTACCTAACTCCCTCTACCCGCAAGTACAGGCCCCGGTCATGCAGGTAAAAGGAGGGATCCTAGAAGTTGATGAAATCCCAGTAGAGACCCAAAAGCTCAGTGAAATGATGTCAGACGTCATGGTTGTGGCTCAAAATGCGCAGCAAATGCTGAGCGACACCCAAAACATGCTGCAGACGAGTAGAACAGGATGTGAAGTCACTAGAACAGCAGGGACAAGACCTGGGTATCCCTCTGCATCCACTCCAGATCAAGGACAAACATGCAGAGAGAATGAAAACCCTGGAAATGAAGCATGTAGACTGAAGGAGGATGCTACGGTGTTCATAAATAAAAAACAAAAGCAGAAGAAAAAAGGGGAGATTAAATACAGGACTGGATATAACACAGAAGAAGAAGTCAAAACAAGAGAATAAAAAGAACATACTCTTAGTGATTAATCTGACTCAGAAGAAGGTAGCCACAAAACATGCACTGTTAGACTAGTAAGTAAAAGGTTGAAGTAAAGGTTGCCCTGCCCCCCACCACTACTGAAGGTGTGGGCCTATCCAGTCCCATCTCAAGACACACCCGATCACACATAGGAAATGCAACCCCAGGACAATACGCCCTGGTTGCTATTGGAGGAGGAGAAACTATCTACCAGCCATGGAAGCATAGAGACATGGAAGCACTGGTGTCCAAACTGCCACCACTACAGAAAGGAGGCCAAAGATGGATTATCGAATGGGAGAAGTACACAGCAACAGACCAGCTTTGTTTGGGAGACATAAGGGCCTTCATAAGGCGGGTAGAAGGGAACATCAGAGTCCGGGAATTAGATGACATAGCCGGATGCTCTGATGAAGAAGATGACACACTTTTCAACCGGTATAGAACTGCCTACTGGGGAGCAGTAAGAGACAAGTTCCCTACCCAGAGATCCCTCACCGGATTGGACAGTCTTAAAATGGCACAGAATGAAGAGCAGCACGTCTTCTTGAAAAGGTGTGAAGAATGGTTAGAGAGCACTGGTGAACGATATGATAACTCCCCCTCCAATCGCATGTTGTACCGAGACAGAGTGATAAAAGCCCTCCCATAAGCAGTTCAAGCCAAATTGAATGACGTTGCAGGACTCAGCATCATGGATGAAGAAAACTGGCGAATCCACCTAACACATCACCATAGCAATTACAGCAAATTAGAAGGAGAACGTGATGAAGAACAGAGGGCCCTCAGTAAAAGGCTGCTGAAGATGCAAGTGGCAGAAAAAGAAGACATAATAAACAGATTGAAGAAAAACAAACCTGAAACACAAATGGTAATGGGATCAGTGACAGGAGACATACAAGATGCAGTTCAAAAGGCTGTAGCTGCAGCACTGAAGAATCCCCCAGTGGGAGCTACGCCCCCACACACAGGGCCAACATGGCTGATGGGACCAGAACCAGGTACGCCACAACAATACCCCATGGAGTACCAAAGACCACCACTGCTTAATCCTCCACTAAGAGGACAAAATAGGGTCAGACCAAGAGGATACGCAAGCTATAATGGTCCAGGCTGCCACAACTGCGGAGAACTCACACACTGGGTTAGAGATTGTCCTTCCGTGGGTCCGCCACCACCCACGCCCTATGGCTCACAGAGAGGAAGAGGATCATCATACAGAAGGGGACCATCACACTCAGAAGGATGGAGAGGGAGGAGCATGCCACCCAACTACACCCAAATGCCAATGACGGCATGGGAGGAGCAATGATGGGGCCCAGAGAATCCAACAGCAGGTGTTCACACCCCACCACACCTTGAACCAATGGTCACCTGCACAATAGAGTCAGAACAAATTGAGATGATGGTCGACAGTGGAGCATCCGTTTCATGTATCATCAAACTAAAGGGAGAGATTCCCCCTCTCTCCTCAAAAACTCTACGCACAGTTGGATACTCGGGAAAAGCAGAAGAACAAAGATACACAAAGCCATTGGTCATAACAGTTGGAACTCAAACCCTACATCACGCATTCCTACATGCTCCCAAATGCCCTATACCCCTACTCGGAAGAGACCTGCTAGTAAAAATTGGAGCCATTATTCTGTGCACCCCAGATGGACTCAATGTGCATCTCCCAGGACAGAAAACAACACCTACTGTACTACAGCATGGACACAGAATACTCATGATGGGACCTGAAATGGAACAGAACACACCACCAGAAACCACACAAGTCTACTGGAGCAGACTGTGCAACACCTCAGTTGATACACCGGAAATACAGCACCACTACATGAAATGGAAACCATGGATCAACACACTAGGACCCTATGGCCCTCCCCTGGATCCTCTACACTGCACCTACAACTACCTACGCAGACCAGATGATGAGTACCAGCAAGCATGGGAAGAAGATAAAGAAGAAATGACTGAACAACTATCCATCACTGACATCTATGTGGGAGCACAAGGTGTCGCTGCATACTGTGAACTAACTCCTGAACAGAAAACCTGGTATGCCCTGAGACATGAGAGTGAGCCACACGTAACCCTTGCTGTAGGCGTCGGATGTGAAGCAAGATCACTGGGACCCATGATAAAGGCAGCACTAACAAAAGACTGGCAGGAAACCTCAGTCCCAAAAGTGTCCTGCTCGTCAGATGGAACCATGTGGAAAATCAGGCATGATGGAATAAATTCAGGAATACTAGAAAGACAAGAATTGGACAGAGACCATGGAAGGGAACACACCACCCACCCGGATGCAGAAAGATGGCTCTCACGAGTTCCAGAGAAATTGTGGACTAAAGACCCATATGATGTAGGATGTTTCCCCGCCCACCAGGTCACCGTCAAATTAAGACCACACCAATTGCCCTGCTGGCGTCCCCAATACAGACTCAAACAAGAACAGGTGGAAGGGATCGATGACACCATACGAGGATTACTCACAGCAGGTGTATTAAGACCAACTAAATCTCCATGGAACACACCAATACTGCCAGTCCCAAAAGCAGAAAATAAAGGATGGAGAATGGTACCTGACCTACGACAAATTAACCAAGCTACCACCACTGAAAACATTCCTGTTCCAGACCCCTATGTTGCTTTACATAATCTGAATCCCACTCACACACACTTCACTGTCATCGACCTAGCAAATGCATTTTTCTGCCTACCTCTCGCTCCAGAAGTACAAGATATATTTGCCTTCACCTACAAAGGGAAACAGTACACCTACAACCGAATGCCACAAGGATACAAAGACAGCCCAGGACTCTTCAACCAAGCATTGAGAGAAGATTTAAAACATCTCCAACTGCCACAAGGAACTATCCTGATCCAATATGTTGATGACTTATTGTTGGCAAGCCCAACACCACAAGCATGTCTAAAAACTACAACAGATCTTTTGATACTCCTTGCCAACGCAGGCTACAAGGTCAAAAGAGAAAAAACACAGGTGTGTAGACGAAAAGTTACATTCCTGGGAAGATTAATTTCTGCTAATAGCCTCACGTTGACATCATCGCAAAGAAATTCCATTCTCTCACACGGAAAACCAAAGACTGTGCAACAGATGCTAGCATTTCTTGGACTCACAGGATACTCCAGGAACCACGTGCCAGATTATGTGTCCCTCACTCAACCACTTAGGGAAATGCTATCAGTGGCTGGAAACATAAATCTCACTGCTACCCTTGATTGGACACCCGAAGGAGAAGCCTTCACCCACATTAAACAAGCCCTAGGACAAGCAGCACATCTCTGCTCCCCAGACTACACCCAGCCATTCTATCTTGATGTTTCAGAAACAGGAAGCATTATAAATGCTGTCCTGTTTCAGAAAAAAGAGGGAGAAAGGAGAGTACTGATGTACCACAGTTCCAGACTGGACAATATTGAACAAGGGCAAACAGGATGTGCCAGACATCTAGCAGCCCTAACTAGGGCTATAGACAAAACATCACATGTGGTCATGTGCCATCCCCTAAAAATCAACACTTCACATGGAGTAATTGCATTCCTGAGCTCCAACGCATTTACTTTCTCCCCGGTAAGAAAAATCAAGATTTCTGACATCCTGAAGCAACCACACATCAGTTATGAAACTGAAAGAACCAATATGGCCAATGGACTGAACTCAGAAGAACATGAACCACATGACTGTGAATTTGTAGCACAAAAAGACTTGAAACTCAGAGAAGACCTAAAAGCAAACTGGTAAATCCAGAAATGACATTATACTGTGATGGCTGCTGTTATAGAGGGGATCAAGGAAATGTAGCCTCATATGCAGTAGTACAACAACAGGGACAGCAAATTGAGACCCTAGACTCAGAAGTCATTCCCCAACCAGCCTCTGCCCAATTAGCTGAAGTGATAGCATTAACCAAAGCTTTAGAAATAGGGAAAGACAAAAGAGTAAACATTTACACTGACTCAGCATATGCACATGGCGCAGTACACATAGATGGCCCACAATGGCTGAGAAGGGGATTCCTGACCAGTCAAAAAACTCCAGTTAAACATGCCAGTGCACTTCAAAATCTTCTCAAAGCCATCCTACTCCCTGCCCAGATAGCAGTAATGAAATGTAAAGGACACCAAAATTCAATCTCAGCGGTAGCTAAAGGTAATGACGCTGCAGACAGAGCAGCTAAAAAGGCAGGGGGGTACAGCAGACAATTGTTATGCCTACAGACTGAACTAATTGAAGAAAACATAGAAAAAATGCAGGAAAATGCAGGAGTTTATGAACACAATCAGTGGCTTTTAAAAGGTGCGACAAAGTCAGACAAAGGTCTTTGGAGATCACATGATGGTCGCCTGGTGGCACCTGCAAAACTCTGTCATTTGTTAATCAAAGAAGCACATGGACCAACCCATGTTGGCAGAACAAGAACCACTAAAGAAGTGGAAGCCCACTGGTGGCATCCATACATGAAGGAAATGGTAGAACGTCATAAAAGACTGCGAAAATTGCAATGCTCACAATGATAAAAAGCCATACAAATGCCCAATGGGACGTTTTCCAGTTCCTGATGCTCCATTCAAAGAAATTTGTATAGACTATACAGACATGGGGGCAGATAATATGGTCTGGGGACACAGATACATTTTGGTTATGGTAGACCGTTACACCAAATGGATTGAAGCAATCCCGTGTAAAAAAGAGGATGCTAACTCAGTAGTAAAATGGCTAAAGAACGAACTGATACCAAGGTATGGGGTCCCCAGACGTATTAGGTCAGATAATGGATCCCACTTCACCAGCCAAAAGTTGAGTGAAGTAGAAAAGTATTTTGGCATTGCGCACAAGTTTGGATCAATATATCACTCCTCTTCACAAGGTCTGGTGGAGAGGGCTAACCAAACTTTGAAAAGAAAAATTGCCAAAGCTTGTCATAACACCAAAATTAATTGGGTAGATGCACTACCCCTGGCACTAATGTCTATGAGATCTTCACAGAGTAATAAAACTCACCTGTCGCCTCATGAGTTATTGACTGGTAGGCCAATGCCGGGCCCACCCAGAGATGGTGGTATAGGCCCAGTATTGGATCTGTGGCAGATAGAAGCAGACGATTATATGAGAGCACTCACTAATCTCACCCGAGTTTTGTCTTCACAGGTCAAAACTACAACAGAAACACCACAGAGCGACACAGAGCCTCCTGTAAAGCCTGGAGATTGGGTGTGGTTGCGTGTCCACAAACGTAAGTGGACAGAACCGAGGTGGACAGGACCGTGGGAAGTGATTGAAAGCTCAACCCATGCTCTGAACGTTAGAGGTAAAACAGGAGCTAATTGGCACCACCTGACACACTGTACACCCGCCCAGGCGCCCTCCCGACCACTAGAGGAGGTTAGGACTGATTTGACCACGCTGTGAACAAAAAGTAGGTTTTTGATGGATAACATGATGAATTTGAATTAGACACAGCAGAACCAGAAATCTTTTGTCTCTTTCTGGTAGATAAAAAATTCAACCTCCTGGAAGTCTCCTGGAAATGTTTTCCCCCTTCCCCAGTTAAACAAAATGGAGAACAAAAGAGGGAACAAATTGAGGCTTCTAGAATTTTGTGGAATAAAGGGAACAATAGTAATTTTAGCCATAACTATTTCTTTAGTCGTCCCATTAATCCTACTGTTCCCTCCTGAGATTTGGTCATCCATAACCCTCAGGGAGCACAGTAACACTGCACGTCTAGGTAGAGCTATTCCACAAAACAGTACAACTTCCCTTAAAGAGGATCACCAAAGATTTAGAAGATCATATAGGAGTGCCCAACCCTTACTGACGCTACATTTTACTGAAGGAGAAACTGATGCTGCACAATTTGATTTGTGCCCTAGTGCAGTTAGTAATGCCATTCCACGCGTTACCATTCGACAGCCGCGATTGTTGAGATAAATGTAGTTTAAATAATGCTGATTTAATAACCATGTATTCTTATGTTTTTGTTTTATTAAATTGTATGCTGCAGCCAGGTTTGGGAGATATGATTGAATACAATAACCATCAAAGTTTAAAACCCAATACATTACACTCAGCCACACTCACTCAGACTTTACACCTGGCTCAGATAGAGAGACAGGATTAAAACCCCACAATTAACATACAAATGAAACTGCCCCCTATACAGCACAAAGAGACCTTCTGTCTCCAGCCCCCTGATGATCTAGTCTAGGTTAGGACAATAGAATGTAAATTACTGTAACCTGATTAAGATTTCACACCTGTATGCAAAGAACCTGTTGATCTATGACCAAGAGTGAGAGCATGTCCTTCCTCATTGGATGGCGAAAACCAAGAGATTTGTCCAACATGTCACCATGCCAACGAAGAGCCAATAAGGATGGAGTAACCGCCCCTGTGGCGGGAGTATGTTCTATTTCCATTCGGGGCGAATATTTTGTGGAAGCTCGAGGGTTGAGCAAATATTTGACCGCTGCAGTGTATTTCATGTATTTTGACTTATCAATTCATATTAATAAATCTTTGTGCTAAATTTCCATTTGAACCGGAGCCTCGTCCTTCTTCAGAAATTCTGGTACACGTAAAATTCTTAACAAGGTCACCTGGCCCTGGCCCCCTTTTTTTTGGTCCTCTGAGTCAGAGTGTTGCCTGTAAAGGGGACCAGAGCCAGGGCATTTGACAGGCTGCTGTAGCCAGGAGAGAGAGTGTGTAATGTGGGGGTCAGGACTGGGTGCCTCTGTATGGAGGTCACCTGGCCCTGGCCACCTTTTATTTGGTCCTCTGAGTAAGAGTGTTGCCTGTATAGGGGACCAGAGCAAGGGCATTTGACAGGCTGCTGTCGCCAGGAGAGAGAGTGTGTAATGTGGGGGGTCAGGACTGGGTGCCTCTGTATGGAGGTCACCTGGCCCTGGCCCCCTTTTTTTTTGGTCCTCTAGGTCAGAGTGTGGCCTGCACAGTGCTGCCTGAATAGGGGAAGAGAGCCAGGACACTCTCCTGCCTCCTGTAGCCAGGGGAGAGGTGTGCTATGTGGGGAAAGTGCAGGCTGCCTGTGTATGGAGGTCAACAGGCCCTGAACTTTGTAAATGTTTCCTATGAATAGAGAACAGCATACACAGTGCTGCCTGTAAAGGGGACCAGAGCCAGGGCATTTGACAGGCTGCTGTAGCCAGGAGAGAGAGTGTGTAATGTGGGGGTCAGGACTGGGTGCCTCTGTATGGAGGTCACCTGGCCCTGGCCCCCTTTTATTTGGTCCTCTGAGTAAGAGTGTTGCCTGTATAGGGGACCAGAGCAAGGGCATTTGACAGGCTGCTGTCGCCAGGAGAGAGTGTGTAATGTGGGGGGTCAGGACTGGGTGCCTCTGTATGGACAGGCCCTGACCTTTGTAAATGTTTCCCATGAATAGAGAACAGAGTATATAGTCTTGCCTGTATAGGGGACCAGAGGAAGGGCATTATTTCATGACTCCCGTAGCCAGGACAGTGTGCTCCTATTAGGGGGTAAGTGCATTGTGCCTGAGTCTGGGGCTCAACAGGCCCTGACGTCTGTAAATGTTTCCCATGAATAGAGAACAGCATACACAGTGTTGCCTGAATAGGGGACCAGAGGAAGGGCATTCTCCATGACTCCTGTAGCCAGGACAGTGTGCTCCTATTAGGGGGTAAGTGCAGTGTGCCTGAGTCTGGGGCTCAACAGGCCCTGACCTTTGTAAATGTTTCCCATCAATAGAGAACAGAGTATATAGTCTTGCCTGTTTAGGGGACCAGAGGAAAGGCATTCTAAATGACTCCTGTAGCCAGGAGAGAGTGCTCCTGTGTGGGGTAAATGAAGGTTGCCTGTGTATGGAGCTCAACAGGCCCTGACCTTTGTAAATGTTTCCCATCAGTAGAGAACAGAGAATATAGTCTTGCCTGAATAGGGGACCAGAGAAAGGGCATTCTACATGACTGCTGTAGCCAGGACAGTGTGCTCCTATAAGGGGCTAAGTGCAGAGTGCCTGTGTATGGAGCTCAACAGGCCCTGACCTTTGTAAATGTTTCCCATGACTAGAGAACAGAGTAAATAGTGTTGCCTGTTTAGGGGACATGGGGAAGGGCATCATTTCATGACTCCTGTAGCCAGGAGATAGTGCTCCTATAAGGGGCTAAGTGCAGTGTGCTTGTGTATTGAGGTCAACAGGCCCTGACCTTTGTAAATGCATCCCATGATCTGAGAACAGCATAGATAGTCTTGCCTGAATAGGGGACCAGAGGAAGGGCATCATTTCATGACTGCTGTAGCCAGGAGAGGGCACTCCTGTATAGGGCATATGCAGTGTGCTTGTGTATGGAGGTCAACAGGCCCTGACCTTTGTAAATGTTTCCCATGAATAGAGAACAGAGTATATAGTGTTGCCTGTTTAGGGGACCAGAGGAAGGGCACCATTTCATGACTCCTGTATCCAGGAGAGAGTGCCCTGTGTGGGGTAAATGCAGGTTGCCAGTGTATGGAGGTCATAAGGCCCTGGCCTTTGTACATGTTTCCCTATGAATAGAGAATAGAATAAATAGTCTTGCGTGAATAGCGGACCAGAGGAAGGGCATTCTAAATGACTCCTGTAGCCAGGAGAGAGTGCTCCTGTGTGGGGTTAATGCAGTGTGCTTGTGTATGGAGGTCAACAGGCCCTGACCTTTGTAAATATTTCCCATGAATAGCGAACAGAGTATATAGTGTTGCCTGTTTAAGGGACCAGAGGAAGGGCATCATTTCATGACTCCTGTAGCCAGGAGAGAGCACTGCTATATGGGGTAAATGCAGGTTGCCTGTGTATGGAGGTCACAAGGCCCTGGCCTATGTACATGTTTCCCCATGAATAGAGAACAGAATAAGTAGTCTCGCCTGAATAGGGGACCAGAGGAAGGGCATTCTACATGAATCCTGTAGCCAGGAGAGAGTGCTCCTGTGTGGGGCTAAATGCAGTTTGCCTGTGTATGGAGGTCACAAGGCCCTGGCCCCCTGTATTTGTCCCCCATGACCACAGCATTGTGTGTCCCCTATACAGGGGACCAGAGCCAGGGCAGTCCCCAGGCTCCTGTACGCAGGTGAAAGTGTTCCTATGCTGGGATTCCATTGCTGGGCCCCTGTGTATGGAGGTCACCTGGCCCCGGCCCCCTGTCCGGTTCTTAGCCTGACCCCGGGCCCCCAGATTAAGCCATGCAAGTGTAAGTACACACGGCTGGTACAGTGAAACTGCGAATGGCTCATTAAATCAGTTATGGTTCCTTTGATCGCTCCAACGTTACTTGGATAACTGTGGTAATTCTAGAGCTAATACATGCAAACGAGCGCTGACCTTCGGGGATGCGTGCATTTATTAGACCCAAAACCCAGGCCAGTGCACCCGGGAGGTTTGGACTCTAGATTGCGGTGGTCGATGCAGTCTTGTACTATCTGACTTGATATGCTACTGTTTGTAGTCTAGTGCAGTTGGTCTGAGCCCTGAGGCAGCAGGGTTTCGGTTGGAGGATACTGGGGCATAGGTCCGGTCGTTGGGCTCTCTCTCCCCTCCAGACGGGGCTCGTGGTGTAGGGCCTCGCGGTGAGGCCTCACGGGAAGGTTTTACCTTGCGGTGGTCGTTCCCCATTGGGGAGGGGGGGGGGTGCTGGGGACCGGTTCAGGTGCCTCAGCCGCCACGAATTGGCGTGGCGGGGGAACACCCCGCGGTGGTGGCGATGGTGGAGGTCGCGGCTAAAGTGGGGTGCAAGCAGAAACTACAGGACATGACGGATCTGAGAGGAACACGGCCCCTGAACCTTCCAGAGTGGACTGGTGAGTGGTGGTGGACACTGCTGACTGGTCGTTGGGCTCTGGCGTTGGCCGATATGGACTCGAAACCATATCACTTCTAGGCAGATCAGACTGGGTCATCAAATCTGACACCTGCGGCGGGCGTGCCCGGACGCCGTACGATAAAGCGAACAGGGCCGTCCACTACCCTATTACCCGGGGGAGTTGAGACGAACCACTACGGGTCGGTGCGATCGAGGAATGTGGCGGAAAAGGCGGAGAGGTCCAAGCGGAGCTTGGATGGGGAATATGGAAACTTGGAGGAATTGACGGTGCGAAAGCGGCCCCGTGCAGAGCGGCCTCGAGAGCCTCAGTGCGCTGGTGTACCGAGGACAGTCGCCCAGTCTTCCGGGGTGCGGGGCGCTGTAGGGACACCATCACAATCTGCTAAGGCTGATGAGCGTGGTGAAAGAGTGAGCTGTGTGGGGGGGACGGTCCCCCCGGTGGTGCTGGATGGTCTGTTGGTGCCAGTCCCTGTCGAAGATCTGAGCTGCGAGCTGTGTGGGTGGAGCCTGGGTGCGGTAGGGGGGGCGGTGGCTCACTTCGCAGCCCGCCACCCTGCTGTTCCGCTGCTCTACCAATGTCGTACATGTGGGAGGACTGATCCAAACCCTCACTCCATCTCCTGTCATGTTCCTAAGTGCAAGGCCATGGCAGAGACTGTGATGGCAATTTCTAAAGTCCAAATAGTTCTATGAAAATGGTAGGTAAGACAGGAGAAATCAATTGCGCAATAAACTGTTTTAATTTTACTTGCAAGGAGAAAGTATACAGGTTACAAGGTAACAGTGGATAGTCTCTAAATAAAACATCATTTCGACAGTATTTATTACATAGAAAAAGGGGTGTGGTAAGATTCTGCCATCTTATGTCAATCAAACACATTCCCTTTGTTCTATCACAAGTCAAATGCTATCTTCCCCCCACCTTATCCTTCCTGCCATAATGTTTACTGTTGTGTTTACCCAAAGGGGCCAACTGACCTTACTCCTACTGTTGTGTATCTTCTCCTATCCCGTCCTAAAACCCATTGATCTGCATCTGGACAGACAATAGATGCCCCCTATGCAAATACCAGATCCCCCACATTCCTCTACCTATCTTAACAGTGGGACTCAGTCCTTTACTCAGTGAGAATACATTGTATAAAGAAATTTCCACAACAATCCATCCTCTTGATACCATGTCAAACCTTGGTATCAAACCTTAAACAGTTCACTCAATAGGATGTAGACTGCAACAAAACAGTCCTCTTTAACAGCATGACCCAGTCAATATTATTACCCTTAGTGATTAGAGAACAGAGCAAATCTGAAATGTCTGGATCCTCCTTTACATTCTTCTAGATCATTACCGACCATTACCTTCCACCAAGATCACACATTGTCATCATACAGAATGATAACATAGTACAGCAAAACTTTTATGTTAAAATCATCACAAACACCTATCACTGAATGCATCCTTCAATTTATCACTGTTACAAAGTTCTCTCATGCCAATTGCTCGATTCACTGAAAAGTCCTCTCCATGGTTCCATTTGGATGTACTTCCAAAGTCATCACAAATGTTCTGCTCCTGGAACATTACCATATAGACCAAATCCAATGTTAGCCCCACTCTGCCGGTCAGGAATGGCTGACGGGGAATAACAGTCCTTATCTGGCGGCATCATTTGTGCTGCCACATCCGCCCAACCATATGCCTGCCAGTCTGGTACTGAAAATGGTTTAGGGGTTAACATAGGAAACCGTGAAGATGTTGGTATGTGTTGGCAAATCCAACAATTAATCATGTTCTTGTGCTTTGCATAGTCAACCATTATCCTAAGGGCTATGTTGTCCGGCTCTAACAGTGCTCTCCTTTCTCTACCTGGTTCAGAACGACGTGGTGCAGGATTAGGAGCTACCGTAGTACGTGCAACTGTTAAGGGACATATCATAGCGGGTCTACCTTTAGGGAAGTCGGGTGATCTGCAAGTGGTGGCACCCCCATTGGTACTGAAACATCAGTAATCCTGGATTACTCCTAGTGGTTTGGAAATGTTAGCAGTACAATAAACATCATCATAACATCTCCACCTATTCACATGGTTGGAAAAATGGTGTGAGGGGAACATAGAGTTCCCTCCTGTATTCAGGTGAGTCCAATACCACTCATTATCCGTCAATACTGGGCTTGTCAGCACATAGCAATCCCCATCCGGGGGGCAGCTCATCATGTCACAAGAGATTAACAAAGTCTGTTCGAAATCAGACCCTGTCTATATCTGTGGTTCGGGCCTCTTCTCATGGTGTACAAATGCCTCTTTCCTTGCTTCATTAGGTGTCATATTTACAATCTGTCCATGATCATCACAGTGCAGATTAGAAATCCACACTATCGGTATGACAATGATAATACTTAAAAATCAGCAGGCACCCGAAGGTGTGCTCCTGAAGGAGTTCCATGGTTCTTGTCTCTCCGGCTCCATGGTCGCAGGCTGTGTTGGAGTTGATAGTTACTAGCACCACAACCCACGCCACCCTTAGGTAACTTCAATTTACCTATTCTTTCGCCATATCTTCTAATCATGGAGCCTTCTTACAGTGTGTGGTGTTCAGCAACTTTGACGGCAGACTGAGTGACCAGTTGAACTTGGTATGGACTCAACCAGCGTGGCTTGCTCCAGTGCTTTCTCTTGCAGTCATTGATGACTACCCAGTCTCCAGGCTCGATGTCGTACAGCAGGCCTTCAATGGGAGTTGGTAGACAGCTTTCACACTCCTGTTGCGTGTCGTCGACCCCAGGTTCCTCACTCAGCAGTGCCTCCATCCTCTTGACCGGAGGTTACCTTCTCCATCACATTGCAGAATCGTCAGGACTCGAATCAATCCAGCTCACAGGAACTCAGCATCCTGTAGACGTGCGGCACCTAGACGTGCAGCGAGCCAGAGTCGACTCCTCTCTCAGCTGTAGGACAGTCTGTCTGTGAGATCCATCTCACCTCAGCCACCTCACAGTTGTCCTTTTAAGCCAAGCTCAGTCTCTCTCTGGGCTCCAACAAGTCCTCTCTTGTCGAATCGCTTTCAAGTGTCCTGTATCTGAATGTGATTAATTGCAACTGCACAGTACATCATTAGCTTGTTGCATCTTGCTGATACATTAGAGTCACACACAATCAAACACTCAAACCCTATATTTCCAATATGTCTCTACTTCTTTTCTCCAAATAGATTAGAACAGTTGAAATCAATAACAGTATCGTTAAAATATTAACATCTCTGGTGCTTCTGTTCTGCTAGTGTAGCAAAATAACAATTCCACTCTTTTCTATAGTTGGTGTAACAACCAACACAAAGAACAGAAGAACACTATTTCACATATCTCATTACTGTTCCAAAAACTCATCAGTTAATATAGTTTGCTTACATTGAAGTACCACTCTCTAAGAGTGGTTCATGAACAATTCTCATTTCACCTATATAATTTACATCTAATTGTGTTGTATCGGAACTACAATCAAATTCACCATTGTTTCACATAAAGGATCAAATACCTTATTTCAAATCAAACATTTCACACCATCTTGAAGGTCAGCTAACATAACTGTTATTTAGCCTAATTTCTCTACAAGATGAAACTTAGTGTGAATGTCTCCAAATCTCTTTTTATTATCCTAGCACATCAAAGACACTCTGAAATCCTGTCATAAATCATGAACCCCCACCCCCCTTTTACTCCTTTATCACCACAGGGCTCTCCCTGGAGTGGGGGGGTGGTCTACTGACCTAAGAACAGACCCTGGTCTTGAAGAAGGGTCACCTTATCAAGAATATCAATGTTATCTTGAGAAACAACCCAGGCATTGACAATAGTAAAACAACCTTTTTTCTCTTCATTCACCTCAAAGAAACCTCTGTTAACCATTAACTTTCCAATGATTGCCTACTAGGACGAGACTTAAATTAGAATTAGAATACACAATTTTGATAATGTCTGTTTCTCTTCTAAAGAGTCCAAACAAGTTAAAATCCATCTCAATCTGTTTTTTGTGTCAGTGAGTGGAGTGGTACAGTGGGTCTGTGCCTCTCTTTATGCAATTTAGACTATGTAAGACTTCTCAACTTGGTTTTCCCAAAATGTAACTTGATGCAGAATAATTTTCTTAATATCAATTAAAACATGGCAATATTTAGTAAACATGTAAGAAATAACAAAATGTGCTCCCTGCACGTTTTTACCAACTTATTCCATAATGCATGAGATTAATATGATTACTTCTAATCAAATATTAAACTAACTGAACAGTAAAACACCCATCAAATTAGTTATTGCTTAGCTAAACCATTTCAAAATGGCAAGATGTATTTTACTCAACCATAACCATGTTAGATTTCGCATAAAACATACTTTTCAAAAACCCAATTTGACAAACTAGATTATTCACGTAACTTCTTTGAGTACCTATTTAATTTGCTTTGAACTCTTAAGTTCAACTCTTTTTCATTTGATCTCTAAGTTTAACTCTTTTCCACTATAGATAATCATTTCATTTCAAGTCTAGGGAATTTTCTCAATTTTAGATGTAAGTCTATGTCATTCAAAATAGTGGCGGACTGCCAAAATTGCTACTTCCATGTAGAAGTCATGCAAAGACATCAAATTTGTTCTCAGGAATGAACAATGTTGGATGACTTAAGGTCTCCACCCTTACAACAATTTGATTTGAAATCATAAATGTAAACATTAAAGCAACCAAAAGGAAAACTTATTCAGCTTTCACTTAATGTTTTATCATCCCAAAACTGAACATGCTTGTGTTGGTAAAATTATCATGGGTGAGAACAGGCTGAACACTCGTATTTAACCCTTAGTAATATGCTACCTTGATATAATGTTAAGGGTGGCGGAAGCCATCCCAGTGGACCTGCCCACCCTTCCTGAAGCTCTGAGCTCCACACATATATGGTGAGCCATTTAACAAGGCCAAATGTTTGTTTATGGTCTTCAGACTATCCTATCAATTTAGCCTACATCGTTTGTTAACTGAAGATTTTAGATTTAGTGTCCAACCTATCTAATATTTTCGCAGTTTGTAAAAATGTGCTTATCATTATCTATACAAAAACTCAACATTATGGTGGAAATTAAGAAACTCTTAAGAATGGCAATCCAGGCAGAAAACAGATTTATGACGTCACTATAATCAAGATACAATAAGAAATCCAAAAGAAATTCAATGTAGCCTTAAACACCTTTACATCAATACCCTATTTGTTCACAAACGTACCATTGCAGAATTTAAATTCCATGAACGAGTATCATGCGTTGGTTTTAAAAAACACAAGTATTATCCCAGTTATCGTTGGTAAATACATATAAGAGAAACTATATTATTTAACCAAACTCAATTTAGCATTTAAAATAGGACGTCTAATTTTACGGGTTAATTTAAACGGGGAATAAACTGGCTTTGGCTATTTGGGGAATAAACAGGCCGTAGTCATTTTACCCTCTTTTGCAGGCTATGACTATTTTGGCTGAATCCAGTCTTCATGGAAAACAGCATGTTATCTTAATACTAAAAACTTTCGCTATCGTCTGCATCCCACTCCATACAAGGAGAGAGAAAATACTATTTTAACCCCTCATTACGAAACCACGAGACCATATTTTACCAAATCACAGAATTATCATTATACCAATTTCTAAGCTATCCCTCTAATTATATTTTGGACAATATTCTCTTAAACACCTAAGTTAGCAGGCTAACACTCCCACGTGTGCCAGCCATCAGGCAAATTCAATTTCGCAATTTCAGCACAAAGGGAAAAGCCGAAAGAGTAGGCCTCACATAATAACCATATTCACAACGCAATGTAAGCGTTCACCCAAACGCACACCAAACAAGACGAAACATTGCGATTATAAAACCTCCAAGTTAACACCAACCTCGAACACATACACATATGCAGCCAATCGGAACCCCCGTGCACAGGGAATACCTAAATGGACAAATGCATCTACTAGACCGACCACAACCAGACAATGACAAATACCTGTGAGTGGCGCGTGCATATACAACTTCTGTAGCATAACTACTGATCCAAACCATAAGCTGACTAACAATTGCGGCAATTTACAGGAGCAATCCCTCTACAGGCACTGAAAGTATGAGATCCAATCTCAATTGCATATTTAAGTCCAACCTAAATTGCAGATGTTCAAGCAGTCCAACCGCTTATAATCCAGCACTAATCGCTACACAATAGGTTAGCTGCATAGGAATGGTTGTCAGGCCTAACTACAGTCGCTATTAGCACGCTATACTCCATCAAGCAGTCCAACTGCTGCACGGGAATGGGTGTCAGGACACGGAACAAAAATGTTTCTAACTACAGCCGCCCTGACTGCAATACTCCAAAAATAACTTCTAGTCACCATACTTTCTCAAATCCATCTATCAATTTCCACAAAATCATCAAATCTGACTTACAAAAACCAACCACATTTTTTACTAAAGCATATGAAAACTGTATTAAGGAACAATCTCACCGGTTGATGCTCCTCTGGTCCCCTGTCTGACCGTCTGCACCCCTCCCTCAGGCGGTTCAGCGTTCCTGCGTGTTCCCGTTGAATCACTCGTGGCAAGGCCAAAGAGAAGCTGAAACTGTCTCTATTCTTGCGGGAACAATACGTCTGTAGAGCTGTTGTCTTGATTCGCACAGGCATCTTCCCAAATCCAATGTCCAGTCGAATGTCCAGTGGTAGCTTCATAACTTTAAACGTAGCGGTTAGCAAAGTTTCTTCCTCAACCCCGGGTCTGTAGTCTTCTTTGGTCTCAGCCCCAAACACCGGAGATTACGGGTGTGTACACCTGGTGTGTACAACTCCCCACTTTTGGAACTTTTCTTGAAACGCGTAGACATGCTCAACACTTCCAAAGCGGAGCAGAAAACGGCCTCCAGCGGCCCACAGCATTTCCACGTTCACAACGAAAAGGTCCACAGAGCTTGGCCACGTTCTGACTCCAACGATGCAGTGTCCCGAGCGGGCCTCCAAGGAGACCCACCGATCGGTCCAGCTGAACTCCGCGGTGTGGGGTTGACTGGCGATCAGAGGAGAACGAGCCATCTAACCTGAGCAAAAAAAAACTACAACACAGATCAATATACTCCACACAAACTTTCCCAAAGCTTCCATCACTCCACACTGTCGACACACCGTAGCCTACGCCTTCCAAACAACTTCACATACGTTACCACGTCCATCTACCTCCAATCAGCCCGACAGGCCGCGCATCCATCACCGAATGAAAACGCCAGTTGCCGGAAAAACCTAATAACACTCAAAGAAACATTGTACACATGTCCAAACACCATAAACGTCAGTGATAATTTTTGCCGGTCCAGCGTAAACACGAGAGACCGGCAAAGATTTACTGTCGCACTTCCCCATGTTCCAGATTTACCCAGTAAATCGAGTTTATCGCAACCAACCAGAAAGCGAAGTCGAGCTCGTCAGCCCACAAATGAGATATTATAAAAGGTCCAACCTTTTACTGCAGATATGAAACTATAAAGTCCAACTTTAAGTTTTTAAACCGCGGTTTAACTGTTAACCGTATTGCTTTCTTACCGCCAAATTCAATATCTGCAGGAAACCTGTACTGATCAGGCACGAGTCACAGCTCCCGTCAGGCACTCTTTCTCAGCTCGTCACAGGATAAGCCTTTTCTGGACGATACTAGAATTCCAGAGCTTTCTCTGGCCGTGCACGGTTAACCTGTTAGGAAAGGGACTCGAACCGATCAGGATTAGGATCCCGGATGTGCCCCCAAAATGTGATGGCAATTTCTAAAGTCCAAATAGTTCTATGAAAATGGTAGGTAAGACAGGAGAAATCAATTGCGCAAAAAACGGTTTTAATTTTACTTGCAAGGAAAAAGTATACAGGTTACAAGGTAACAGTGGATAGTCTCTAAATAAAACATCATTTCGACAGTATTTATTACATAGAAAAAGGGGTGTGGTAAGATGCTGCCATCTGTCTTGTGTCAATCAAACACATTCCCTTTGTGCTATCACACAAGTCAAATGCTATCTTCCCCCCACCTTATCCTTCCTGCCATAATGTTTACTGTTGTGTTTACCAAAAGGGGCCAACTGACCTTACTCCCCCTGTTGTGTATCTTCTCCTATCCCGTCCTAAAACCCATTGAACTGCATCTGGACAGACAATAGATGCCCCCTATGCAAATACCAGATCCCCCACATTCCTCAAACTATCTAAACAGTGGGACTCAGTCCTTTACTCAGTGAGAATACATTGTATAAAGAAATTTCCACAACAAGACCCGGATGGTAGCTGGTTTCGCTTGTAACCACTGTGGAAAGTCCTTCAGTAAGCCGGTGGGTCTTTCCCAGCATGTGCGGCATAAACACCCAGCTCTTTATTGCCAGAGACGGGGGGGACTGGGCCCAAGAATCGGAGCCGGACGGCACCCAGTAACATGGCTTGGTCGGAGGAGTTGTTACGGTCTGGATTGGGGGACGGCCAGGGAACATTTGACCCAACAAAACCACCATCAGCTCGGCAGGTGAGGTATATGCATCGTAACCGTGGTTATGCACAGGGCCCGAGTGACTCCCAGGAGACATCTGACACCGATGGTCTGGTTAGGATGTTGTCCAGCACGGCAGTGCCACCACCGCCCCGAACGCTGGTTCACGATGTTCTTCGTGACAAACTGGACGGGGCGGGGTCTGGAGGTGGCATTAGGATTGGGGGTTTCACCTTGACTCTGAGGGGGGTAGAGCAGGAAGCGTCATTGCTCGATACAACGGCCCTCGAACTACTTCGGTTGGTGAGGGAAGCAGGAGGAGGGATTTGCTCGCCTGCCTCGGAGGGGAGGGTCCGGTCCGCGGCAACACTGGATGGGGGGAGCCTGTCGAAAAGGGCGGCATTCCGGCGGACGTAGGAGCTGTTCGACAATGGCCGGTCCAGATTGGCAGGTATCCTTCTTGATGGGGTTGAGGGGGGTAGGGCCTCTAGCCCGTCTGCTGAGATAGCCCAGGCTTTCAAGGTCAGATGGCAGGAGGTCGACTCCTTCCTGGGATTCGGCCTGTTCCGTTCGGACGGTGGGGCGGACAATGCCTCTTTTCTGGCTCTGATCTCGGCAACGGAGGTGTGTGAGAACCTCAGAGCGATTAAACGTGGAACTGCGACTGGCCCAGACAGAATTACCAGGGGTGCGCTGCTAGCCTGGGATCCGACTGGGATGAAGTTGTCTAAAATCTTCTCTATCTGATTGGTGTCGGGCTCTCTCCCAGGAGCCCTCAAGGCGTGTAGGACCACATTGATTCCCAAGTCTTCCGATCCGGCCTTGTGCGCCCAGGCCTCAGGGTGGCGACCCTTGACGATCAGATGGCAAGTACATGTTCTATCTCTCCCCGTCAGAGAGGATTTATCTCCTCGTCTGGGTGCTCTGAGAACCTGATGGTCCTCCACGGACTTGTTCTAGACGCTAGGAGGAGGGATCTGGAGCTGGCCGTGGTCTTCGTGGATTTCGCTAGGGCGTTCGATTCGGTGAGTCATACACACATCCTTGAGGTGCTCAGGGGCAGGTGTCTGGACGACCACGTGGTGGGGTTGATAGAGGACAGCTACACCGAGGTGACCACTGCGATAGCGGCTTTAGGGGGTGGTTCCCCGAAGATCAGCATGAGGGTCGGAGTGAAACAGGGGGACCCGATGTCCCCCCTACTGTTTAATCTGGCGCTCGACCCTGTGATCGCTACGCTCAAACGCCACGGCTCGGGTTACCCCCTGGGTAGCAGCCTTCAAGTTTGCACCCTAGCCTTCGCCGACGATCTGGTCCTCTTGAGGGGGTCCTGGGAGCGCATGTCCATTAACATCTCCTTCTTGGAAACTTTCTGCCACCTAACAGGGATGCGCGTGCAGCCCAAGAAATGCCATGGTTTCCATACCCATAGAGTTAAGGGCAAATATACCGTGAACGAATGCAGCCCCTGGAGGTTGGGGGGCGAGGAGCTGCATATGGTGGGTTCCGGTGAGTCGGTTCGGTACCTGGGAGTGGATGTGGGACCATGGACGGGTGTGGTGAGACCCGAGTTGAAGGAGAGGTTGTGCAGGTGGATAGTTTCAATCGGTCGGTCTGATCTGAGGCCTTCCCAGAGAGTGGTGATGCTGAGGGACTACGCCGTGCCCAGGTTGGTGTATGGGGCGGATCATGGTGGGCTGGGACAGGTGGTCCTCAGGGGATTGGACGTGATAATCAGGGGCACGGTTAAGAGATGGCTCCATTTGCCGCAGTGTACCTTTGATGGCTTGCTCTATTCCAGAAACAAGGACGGGGGGCTTGGAATGGTTAAATTGGCTTGTCAGATCCCGTCGATCCAAGTCAGGAGGGCCTTTCGCTTGTGGCACTCTACGGATGAGGTGACAAGGGTGGTGACCCGCAGGATGGTCAGGCCTGAGCAGCTTCGGAGTTGGTGGAAATGGGCTGGGGGTGACCCAGCCGCGATGCCCTCCTGGGAGGGAGTGAGTTTGGACCCTGCCGGGGGCGCGGCGGATGGCGGAGCGGAGTTGTTGGGATCGAGGTCGATGGTGGCGCCAGATTGGCGGGGGGCCGAGTTCTGGAAGTGGATGGACCTGGACGTGCAGGGTAGGGGTGTACAGGTCTTTGGAGGAGACAGAAACAGCAATCACTGGTTGGCGGACCCGGAAGCGGTGGGATTAAGGCAGCGCCACTATATTGCAGGTCTCCAGCTAAGGGCTAATGTGTACCCCACCCGGGAGACACTGTCCAGGGGCAGTTCGACTGCTGCAGTAGCCTGCCGCCACTGCGGAGAGGGAACGGAGTCCTGCGCACACATCTTGGGGGAATGTTCGGCAGTGAAGGAGAGTCGGATTGGGAGGCATCACAAATTGTGTGGGCTGCTGGCAGAGGAGGCCGAGGGTACTGGCTCGACCGTCACCAGGGAAATGGTCTGCCATACCCCGGCTGGGGATGTGCGCCGCCCCGATCTGGTGTGCGTGAAGGCTGGTACTGCTTTGGTAGTGGATATCACGGTCAGATACGAGATGGCCCAGGACACACTATGGATGGCGGCGAGGGAGAAGGTGGCAAGGTATGCGCCGGTGAAAAACTTTGTAATGACGAAGGCTGGCACGGAAGTTGTGAGGGTGTATGGCTTCCCCTTGGGTGCGAGGGGAAAGTGGTTCAGCGGGAACGATCGACTTCTAAAGGTCTTGGGCATTGGTTCCGGTAGGCGGAGGGAGTTGGCTAGGCTGTTCAGCCGAAGGTCTCTCTTGTATTCCCTGGACGTCCTCAGGGACTTCTTCAGGGAGGACAGGGAGATTCCAAGGCAGGGGAGCCAGAGTGGGATGGGTGACCGTCTACCCCACTGACAGAAGGTCACAGGCGAGGGGACCAACCGAACCCTCGTTACAAAAGGTTACTTGCCGGAGGGCGGAGATGGAGGCTGATTACTACTACTCGTATACTACCCCGCGGTTCCAGGTGGGGGAGTCACTGCGAGTAAGTTAGAAAAAAAAAATACAAATAAAAAAATTAAAATGTATATATATAGAGTTACTGAGAGGAGGTAGGGCGGGATGGCGTCGGACTTGAGGGGGCTGGTGGCCGCTGCAACTCTTCCCCAGCTGGACCAGTTGGGAGGAGGTGTACGTCACTAGCCGGGTGCCTCCTGGGCCGGCCACCACACACCCCCGGGTGGGTGGGTGTAGCAGCCCTTCAACTTGAAATAAACAGGCTTGGGAGTGTTTCCATACGGGTGTACTTTAATCCAGACGAGTGTGCATAGCACCAACACCGTGAAAACTCAAGGGAAAAATAACAAAGGCAATTTAGCCAGATACAAAACAATCCTTTGACAAATGCACTTTAGCTAGCTAGCATCACAATGATAACAGCATAGCAGGCAACAGCTATCATGTGAAATTAACGTATGAAATGAATTTATATGAAATAGTACATTACAATGAAACACATACCTCGCTCCGCATATCAAAGGGTGCTAAAGAGTGGTGATCCATGGAAGGCTGCCGCCATTAACTTAACTTGGCCGTAGGAACGTGCATCGTCTTGTAATATTTTTTATTTTTTTTGTGTGTGTGTGTGCGAGATTAGTCCCCCATGCAGATAGCATAATGTCAAAATAAAAGTCCCTTGAAATAAGAGTATGAAACAGAATACTCATAATAAAACACTGCTAGTGGTCATCTACACTCCCACCACTCATGTTATGAAGAGTGAAGACAAGGATCAACCTGGCTGAACGGCTCATACTTGAGTCCTATGTCTGTATCAGTGTTTATAGATATGTGCAGGTTAGTACTACTTAATAACTAAGAGAGAGTAGCCTATGTCATAAGGGGTAAAGGTGTAGACAACTAGACTGATCACTCACTCTCGAGGAGGAGAACTAGTTTCTGAATGGGCCTTTCTAAAATCAAAGGTTTGATAGGGCGATCTTGTTTCACTGACGTCCTTTCTCCTACTAACACCTTGACGCGACGCACTAGTCCATCGCTCTCCTTTGTGGTTTCAACCACTCGTCCCAGGTGCCACTGATTTCTAGGGGTGTCTTCCTTTATAATGACTAAGTCATCTACCTTAAGGTTGCATCGAGTCGTATGCCACTTTTGGCGTGTGGAGATGTTCATGAGATATTCTCTCTTCCACCGGCTCCAGAACTGTTCGACGAGGTACTGGACTCTTCGCCATCTTTTAGTTGCATAAACATCCTCCTTCTCAAATTTGCCAGGCGGTGGAAGGGCATTCTTGGACTTCATCAGTATGAGATGGTTTGGAGTTAATGGCTCGAGCGAGGTAGGATCATTTACCCCGTTTACGGTTAGCGGACGGCTATTCACAATGGCCATTGCCTCATAGAACAGAGTTCGAAGGGAAGAGTCGTCGAGTCTGCCTGAGTATTGACAGAGTGTGGCATTTAGGACATTACGGACAGTACGAATCTGACGCTCCCAGACGCCACCAGCGTGACTTGCCGAGGGAGCATTGAAGATTAACTCACATTGCCTTTCTGCGAGGAAGCTCTCGACTGTTTTGGTGTCACATTGCTTCAGTGCTTCTTTGAATTCATTTTTTGCTCCCACAAAATTGGTTCCTTGATCGCAATGGAGTTGACGAACAGCTCCTCTGAGACTGATGAAGCATCTTAAGGTGTTGATAAATGCATCTGTGGATAAGTCCTCAAGCATCTCAATGTGAACAGATCGAGAGGCAAGGCAAGTGAAGATTAAGCCATAGCGCTTTTGCTCCTTGCGGGCTTTCTTAGTGATGAATGGGCCGAAGCAATCGATGCCGCAGTATGTGAAGGGAGCAGAGACTTCTACACGCTCCTTAGGAAGCTCTGCCATGCGTTGTTCTTCTGCAGGCCGTCTGAGTCTTCTGCACTTCACACATCTGTGTATTAGCTTAGCAATTGACTTACTTCCACTGATGACCCAAAACCCATTGGCTCAAAGTTCTGTTAGAGTTTTTTTTTTGTGTGTGTGTGTGTGAGATTTGTCCCCCATGCAGATAGCATAATGTCAAAATAAAAGTCCCATGAAATAAGAGTATGAAACAGAAAACTCATAATAAAACACTGCTAGTGGTCATCTACAGTGGGGGTGGACAGGAGAACCCAACCCCCTCACCAACTTGTCTCTTGGGGATGGTCTAGAGTGAGAGCCTGGGCCGTACCGTGAAGCGGGAGTGGAGGATGGCGGTCAGCCGATTCCCCGGGCTTTCGGGGGTGTCCTTAGGGATAGGTTGCCGTGTCCTACCATGACCGAGTGGTAGCAAGGTGAGGGCTCTGACCGCGCCCTCATTACAAAAGGTCACCAACCCGGAGGAGCGCCGAGAGGATGGTCGGTGGAGGAGCGGGCTCGCTGGCCTTGGGGCGGTGTCTGCGACCACAAGAAGTCCTCGTTAGCTGGACCGGGTTTGGGGTAGGTCGGGTATGGGGGGAGGCCTGCCTGCTGCGGCAGGTAGTGTTGTGCTCTGGGAAATCTAGAACGAAAGTCAGACCCCATTTGCTCCGGATGCCCGTGGTGACCGTACGCTAGGAGTGCCTACTGCGGGCCACAAGGGGGGTCTGTGGCAGCTTGTCTCATACTACTCTGCCGGTCCGGGCGGGGGAGTTCCTGGGGGAGCTGACACAGGCTGGTGCTCCTCCCGTCTCATCTCCGGCGCGCCAGTGGTGCGTGGGAGGGGGCGGGGGGGGCCAAACCTCTATTCGTGTTACTTGTACTAGGGTTGGTCTCGAGCGGACGCCTCGGTCCTTCCTGGCTGCGAAATGGTTCTGGTTGGCTATCCTCAAACAAGCCGATGTGATGTCCCTGTGGTGCAGGCCGATGCCCAGCCGGTTACCGTAGGTGGAGAGTGTGTCACTCTCCGCCTGTAGTGGGTCGCCGGGCCGTGGGAGTCGGTCGAGGGCTGCTACGTACTCGGTTCGATGAGGACGGGCCGGTGGGTGCGGTGGATTAAGGGGAAGCCTGCCTACAAGAGATCTGGCAGTGATGTAGCCTAGCTAGCCTAGGATGAAAGATAGACCCCAAATGCCTCGGACACCGGGGGGACAATGAACCGCCTGGATTTCGCTGGGTCTG
Organism: Esox lucius; assembly: GCF_011004845.1. NCBI lineage: Eukaryota > Metazoa > Chordata > Actinopteri > Esociformes > Esocidae > Esox > Esox lucius. Next base: position 105,978 of record NW_022995024.1, read on the forward strand.
TCTCACCGGGGATCACCCGCCGATCCCCACCGAGCTGTCCGACTGGTTATCGTGTGCTGCCCCCATCCTCCTGATGGCCGCAACCTTTCTCCGCGAGGTGGATAACTCTCGAGAACCCAGTAAAGGTGACTTCTCTGGTCATGTTCCGCGGCTCGAAGCTTCCCCTGTGCGTTCGTTATGGTCGGTGCCGAAGGGGCGGACACACTGGTCATCCGGCGCTGTCCCACTCCACATGTGGTTGCGACTTTCCGCTGCGAGATGCGGTTGACTCTGGAGCCCCAGTAAAGGGGAAGCTGGTGACTGCCAGGTCGAAGGTCAGACTAGGGTCAAGCGATGATAAAACTGGTACTGCCAAGGGCCGAATCATCCCAGAGTGATGCGTAGCAAGTGATGTCGTGGGGTCTAACAAGCCCATTTAAGTCCGCCCAAGTGGACTGGGTGGTGACGGACAGGCCGTCTGAATCCTGGACAAGAGTCTATCGGTACCGCCGCTCCGGAGGTGGCATTAGGATTGGGGGTTTCACCTTGACTCTGAGTGGGGTAGAGCAGGAAGCGTCATTGCTCGATATGATGGCCCTCGAACTACTTCGGTTGGTGAGGGAAGCAGGAGGAGTGTGGCCTCTGGGTCAGAGTGTGGCCTACACAGTGTTGCCTGAACAGGGGAAGTGAGCCAGGGCACTCTCCTGCCTCCTGTAGCCAGGGGAGAGTTGTGCTATGTGAGAAAAGTGCAGTGTGCCTGAGTCTGGAGCTCAACAGGCCCTGACCTTTGTAAATGTTTCCCATGAATAGAGAACAGCATACACAGTGTTGCCTGAATAGGGGACCAGAGGAAGGGCATCATTTCATTACTCCTGTAGCCAGGAGAGGGCACTCCTGTATGGGGCATATGCAGAGTGCTTGTGTATGGAGGTCAACAGGCCCTGAACTTTGTATATGCTTCCCATGAATAGAGAACAGAGTATATAGTCTTGCCTGTATTGGGGACCAGAGGAAGGGCATCATTTCATGACTCCTGTAGCCAGGAGATAGTCCTCCTATAAGGGGCTAAGTGCAGTGTGCTTGTGTATGGAGGTCAACAGGCCCTGACCTTTGTATATGCATCCCATGAATAGATAACAGCATGGATAGTCTTGCCTGTATAGGGGACCAGAGGAAGGGCATCATTTTATGACTCCTGTAGCCAGGAGAGGGCTCTCCTATAAGGGGTAAATGCAGTGTGCCTGTGTACGGAGCTCAACAGGCCCTGACCTTTTGTAAAAGTTTCCCATGACTAGAGAACAGAGTAAATAGTATTGCCTGTATAGGGGACCAGAGGAAGGGCATTATTTCATGACTCATGTAGCCAGGAGAGGGCTCTCCTATAAGGGGTAAATGCAGTGTGCTTGTGTATGGAGGTCAACAGGCGCTGACCTTTGTAAGTGTTTCCCATGAATAGAGAACACCATAAAAATTCTTGCCTGTATAGGGGACCAGAGGAAGGGCATTCTACATGACTGCTGTAGCCAGGAGAGAGTGCTCCTGTGTGGGGTAAATGCGGGTTGCCTGTGTATGGAGGTCACAAGGCCCTGGCCTTTGTACATGTTTCCCCATGAATAGAGAACAGAATAAGTAGTCTCGCCTGAATAGGGGACCAGAGGAAGGGCATTCTACATGACTCCTGTAGCCAGGAGAGAGTGCTCCTGTGTGGGGCTAAATGCAGGTTGCCTGTGTATGGAGGTCACAAGGCCCTGGCCCCCTGTATTTGTCCCCCATGACCACAGCATTGTGTGTCCCCTATACAGGGGACCAGAGCCAGGGCAGTCCCCGGCCTCCTGTACCCAGGTGAAAGTGTTCCTATGCTGGGATTCCATTGCTGGGCCCCTGTGCATGGAGGTAACCTGGCCCCGGCCCCCTGTCAGGTTCTCAGCCTGACCCCGGGCCCCCAGATTAAGCCATGCAAGTGTAAGTACACACGGCTGGTACAGTGAAACTGCGAATGGCTCATTAAATCAGTTATGGTTCCTTTGATCGCTCCAACATTACTTGGATAACTATGGTAATTCTAGAGCTAATACATGCAAACAAGCGCTGACCTTCGGGGATGCATGCATTTATTAGACCCAAAACCAGGCCAGTGCACCCGGGCGGTTTGGACTCTAGATTGCGGTGGTCAATGCAGTTTCGTACTATCTGACTTTGTATGCTACTGGTTATAATCTGGTGCGGTTGGTCTGAGCCCTGAGGCAGCAGGGTTCGGGTGGAGTATACTGGGGCATGGGTCCGGTCGTTGGGCTCTCTCTCCCCTCTAGGCGGAGGCTCGTGGTGTAGGGGGGGGTGCTGGGGATCGGTTCAGGTGCCGTGGCGGGGGAACACCCCACGATGGTGGCGATGGTGGAGGTCGCGGCTAAAGTGGGGTGCAAGCAGGATCTACAGAACATGACGGATCTGAGGGGAACACGGCCCCTGAACCTTCCAGAGTGGACTGGTGAGTGGTGGTGGACACTGCTGACTGGTCGTTGGGCTCTGGCGTTGGCCGATATGGACTCGAAACCATGTCACTTCCAGGCAGATCAGACTGGGTCATCAAATCTGACACCTGCGGCGGGCGTGCCCGGACGCCGTACGGTAAAGCGAACAGGGCCGTCCACAACCCTATTACCCGGGGGAGTTGAGACGAACCACTGCGGGTAGTTGCGTTCGAGGAATGTATCGGAGAGAGAGGAGAGGTCCAAGCGGAGCTTGGATGGGGAATATGAAACTTTAAAGGATAGCCCGGATCGAAAGCGGCCCTGTGTGAGTTCAACCCAGGAGCCTCAGTGCGCGGGCGAATCAATGACGTCTGCTCATTACTCCGGGAATGGGAGAGCCGTTGTGCTGCCGCCACAGCCTGCTCGAACCGGCGCTATGTTGAAGGATAAAGGACTCCTGGGGGACACGGACCCCCCGATGGTGCCCACTGTGCTATTGGTACCGGTCCCTGTCATAGACCTGAGCTGCGAGTTGTGTGGGTTTGGCCTGGGAACTGTCGGTGCGGCGGCAAAGCACTTTGCAGGCCGGCATGGGCGAGTACCGGTGCTCTTCCAATGTCGCAGGTGCGATAGGACTGATCCCAACCCTCACCCCATCTCCTGCCATTCTCCAAAGTGTCATCCGAAGGCAGAGACCTGGATGGGCGGTGGTTTTACGTGCAGCCACTGTGGGAAGTCTTTTGGCAAACCGGTGGGCCTCACACAGCACATGCGGCATAAACACACAGCTCTCTATTGCCAGGGAAGGGGGGGGAGCCGGGCCAGATGTCAGCAAAAGTGGGACAGGCGAGTTCCTAGAGCTCTAGTCAATGGTGAGAGCTCAGTCTTGAAGGCCTGGCTGGATGGGTGCAGCCAGGTGGGGAGCGCGCCAGTGAAGCAGTTGAGGTCGTTGAGCCGTGACCTGGGTCGCACGGTGGGCTCGAGTGGCTCCCTGGAAACGCCCGGTGAGATCAGTCTGACCGGGTTGTTGTCCATCCCTGGTGCGCCGTTGCCGCCCGTGACGGGGGTTCGTGATGCTCTTCGCGAGGCGCTAACAGGGGTTGGTACCAACAGCGGCGTGAGAATTAGGGGAGTCACCTTGACCTTGAGGGGGGCTGAGCAGGACCGGTCCCTGCTCGAAGCGGCAGCACTGGGACTCATCGATTCGGTTGGGAGGGCGGGTAGGGATGGTCGTGGGCCTGTGCCAGGGTCGGGCCGCGGGACCTTGTTATTGCAGGAAGAGAGGGCCTTGTCGAGGGGGGCAGGTTACCGTCGGACCCAGTGGTGGTTCGACAACGACCGGTCCCGCTTAGCAGGTTTCCTGTTGGATGGCAATAGGGGCGGAGCCGGCGTCCGACCACCGCCCGCAATTTGGGGCGAGCTGGGGGGTGGCGGACTTGTTCCAGGGTCTTGGGCGGTTTCGGCCCGGTAGGGGCGCAGACGGGACATCCTTCATGTCGCCTATCTCGGCTGAGGAGGTGAGTGCCAACCTCAGGTCTATCAAGAACGGCACGGCAGCGGGGCCGGACGGAGTCACCAAGGCAGCGCTACTGGCCTGGGATCCGACTGGGTCTGGTCTTTCCCGAATCTTCTCGATCTGGCTGGCATTAGGCTCCCTGCCGAAGGCCCTCAAGATCTGCAGAACCACGCTAATCCCAAAGTCCTCGGACCCGGCAGTGTGCGGCAGTTTGTCAGGGTGGAGACCACTGATGATTGGCTCTGTAATAGGGCGGCTGTACTCCAGGATACTGATCCCCCAGGCAGCGGGGGTTTATCTCCTCCCCGGGTTGTTCGGAGAACCTGATGGTTATGCAGGGGATTGTCCTGCAGGCAGGTAAGAGAGATGACGGGCTGGCGGTGGTCGATTTCGCGAAGGCGTTTGACTCGGTGAGCCATACGCACATTCTTGAGGCGCTCCGAAGCAGGGGCCTGGATGACCACGTGGTGGGGTTGGTGGAGGACAGCTACACGGGAATTACCACAAAGGTGGCTGTTGTAGGGGAGGACTCCCCAATGATCAACATGAGGGTCGGGGTTAAGCAGGGGGACCCGATGTCGCCGCTGCTTTTCAATCTAGCACTCGACCCTATGATCGCCACTCTCGAACGCATCGGCTCGGGTTACCCCCTGAGTCAGGGCCAACAGGTCTGTACCCTCGCCTTCGCCGATGATCTGGTCCTGTTGAGTGGGTCCTGGGGGGGCATGGCTCGCAATATCACCATCTTGGAGACATTTTGCCACTTGACCGGGCTGCGCTTGCAGCCCAGGAAATGCCATGGGTTTTTCACCTGTCGGAAGGGCAGTAGACTCACAGTGAATCAGTGCGACCCTTGGAAATTGGGGGGTGAGGAGTTGCACATGGTGAGTCGTGGAGAGTCGGTGAAGTACCTGGGGGTAGAGGTGTCCCCCGGGACTGATGGAGCGGCTGTGAGCTTGGGTGGTCTCCATTGGAGGGTCGGAATTGAAGACTTCGCAGAAACTGGTGGTGTTGCGGGACTATGCTTTGCCGAGGCTCATCTACGTGGCTGATCACAGTGGATTGGGGCAGGTGGCCCTCAGGGGGCTGGACGGGATAATCAGGGGTGCGGTCAAGAGGTGGCTCCACCTTCCGCCGTGCACTTGTGATGGCTTGCTATACTCGAGGGCCAGGGACGGCGGGCTCGGGGTTGTGAGGTTGTCTTGCCAGATCCCGTCAATCCAGGCCAGGAGGCTTCACCGACTGTGGCACTCGGAGGACTTGGTCACGCAGGAGGTCACCCGTAAGGTGGTTCTGCCCAGTAGGTTTGTGGATCTTCGGTTGAGAGCGGGAGGGACACATGAAAATATGCCCCCACTTGAGGGAGGGGTTGGCTGCCCGGCTGGGGGTGCGACTGGTGGGCCAGTAGGTACTGGAGTCGCAGGCTCAGCACCTCCCCCCGCAGGATCAGGCGGGGGGATTTCAACAGCGCCACTACATTGCGAGTCTCCAACTGAGGGCCAATGTGTACCCAACCCGGGAGTCACTATCCGGGAGTCACGACCATGTTGGTAGCCTGCCGTCACTGCGAGTCTGGAACTGAGTCCTGCACCCATATTCTCGGTCAGTGCCCTGCGGTTAGAAGCACCCGGATACGGAGGCACCACAAGCTGTGTGGTTTGCTGGCAGATGAAGCCGAAAGCGCCGGATGGAAGGTGGCCAGTGAGGCGGTTTGCTGCACCCCGGATGGGGCGTTGCGCCGACCAGACCTGGTCTTCCTGAAAGATGGTATTGCTTTGGTGGTGGATGTCACAGTGCAGTACGAAATGGCCCCGGACACCCTGGGAACGGCGGCAAGAGAGAAGGTGGCGAGATACTCCCCGATCAAAGGTTTTGTGTTGCGAACGATGGGTGCAAAGAAGGTGGTCATGTGTGGCTTCGAGGAGGAGGGCGTTCGCTAAACTCCTCAGTAGGAGGGCCCTGCTGTATTCCCTGGATGTCCTTCGGGACTTCTTCAGGGAGGACCGGGGGGGTCCGGTGACTGAGGAGATGCGGGATGACTAACAGACTACCCTGTTAAAGAAGGTTGGGCGAGGATATGGCCGCCCCCTCGCTTCTACAGGTCACTCACCGGGCGTGGTAGTATCGGATTTCGAGGGGGCTGGTGGCCGCTGCACCCCAGCTCTCCATCTGGTTCAGGTGGGGGCTGGGGTGAACGCCACTGGCGGGGTGCCTTCTGCGACCTGGCCCAACCATGCCCCCCGGGGTGGATGGGGGGGACAGGGGGACCCAACCCCCCAACCAACTAGTCTCTTGGGGATGGTCTAGAGTGAAGGCCTGGACTGTACCTTGAAGCGGGTGTGGAGTGTACACTTTTGCTCGAACTGCATTATGGGATTGTTGACGTGCTGTACTCTGCTTGCTGTTACCTACCTGGCTACCTGCCAAACTTTTTCGAATTTACTCGATATAAACGAATTGGTCAAAATTCTATTTTAGAATTTTACCAACACAATATTTTATCTGTTGACCTCTTAACCAACTTTTCTACACCGGGACTCTTTTTGGACATAATTAACATATATACTTACCCTGAACACCCGAAGCTAAGTATCATTACAATGCCTTATCACTGTAATTGTTGTAGCAACAACACGGAGGAGAATGTTCGTCTTAAGTTGAAAATAGCAGAGTTAGAGGCCCGGCTTCTGACGCAAATGCCAGGCAAGGATTATGCTAGTGTAGAAATAGAAAAATCTGCGTCAGTGCCACCAGGTAGAAACGATAGTTTTGTTAGCCCCCCGGCACAGCTCCTGCAGCCGGGCAATAACTTCCTCTTGGTCACTGAGAAGAAATGCCGTCGACCAGTTAAACCTGAATCGTTGCTAAAACCAACTGAGACTTTGAACAGGTTTTCACCACTGGAGTCGGAGTCAAGGCCCGAACCATCTTCGGAGTGGAATGATCGGCAGGCATGTTCTACCGGTGGCCTTGAAAAACTGAAAACTTTAGTCATTGGCGATTCCATTACACGCAGTATTAGACTAAAGAATCAGCCGGCGATCGTACATTGTTTACTGGGGGGCAGAGCCACCGACGTAGCCGCAAATCTGGGGTTGGTGCTAGCGAAGTCTAAAACTGGCAAGTATAGAGAGTACAGAGATATTGTTATCCACGTTGGCACCAACGATGTTAGGATGAAACAGTCAGAGGTTACGAAGCAGAACATAGCATCAGCGTGTAAATTAGCTAGAAAGATGTGTCGGCATCGAGTAATTGTCTCTGGCCCCCTCCCAGCTAGGGGTGGTGACGAGCTCTACAGCAGACTTGCGCAACTCAATCGCTGGCTGAAAACGGAGTTCTGCCCGTCGCAGGAGGTAGAGTATGTAGATAACTGGCCTTCTTTTTGGGACTCTCCCAGAAATAGGGCCAGGCCTGATCTGCTGAGGAGCGACAGACTCCATCCTAGCTGGAGTGGTGCTCTTCTTTTATCTAGGAACATTGACAGGAGTCTCACTCCTATAGCTTTAACATGAGATAGGGTGCAGGTCAGGCTGCAGGCTGTTAGCCAGCCTGCAAGCATAGTGGAGTCTGTCAATAGCATAGCCAGAGTAGTTAGTACAGCTTTACCTATTGCCACTGTGACTCGTTCCAGGCTGAGAAAAGTTAAACAAGGTAGTGCTAACAAAAACAACCTTATTAAGATAAAGCCTTCCTCCACCTCGGTCAAAAATAAAAATTATTGTAAGGAAGGGGTGTCGCTAATATTTATGACAGTAAATATAAACTTACTCTCAAACATATCGCAGAGTTTCATTCTTTCGAAGTTTTACTCATGAAAGTTAACCAGGCCGATAAATCATTTTACATAGCTACTATTTATAGGCCCCCCGGGCCATACACATTGTTCCTCAATGAGTTTCCAGAATTCTTGTCTAACCTTGTAGTCATGGCAGATAGTATTCTAATTTTTGGCGATTTCAATATTCATATGGAAAACTCCAATGATCCTCTTCAAAAAGCCTTTGAAGCCATAATTGACTCAATGGGTTTCATCCAACATGTCTCAGGTCCAACACATTGCCACAATCATACCTTAGATTTAGTCCTGTCACGAGAAATAGATATTGTAGATCTAATAATTTACCCCCAAAATCCTGGATTATCGGATCACTGTCTTATTACATTTACCGTTAAAACAAGAAATCCACTTGCCCCCCAAACAATGAGTTTCAAAAGCCGTACTATAAATTCTCGGACTACAAATAAATTCCTTGATATTCTTACAAGTTCGCTCATTAACGACAGAGTAAATAAATCTGTAAACGATCAAATCGAGGATCTAAACTCAATACTGCGAAATACATTAGACATAATTGCACCACTAAAAACTAAAGAAATACGCAACAAGAAACTTGCTCCCTGGTACACCGACAATACTAGAGCACTTAAGCAAGCCTCCAGAAAATTGAGGCGAAAGTGGCGCTCCACCAAGTTGGAAGTATTTAGACTAGCCTGGATAGACAGTACAGTACAATACCGAAAATCACTCACGTCTGCTCAATTAGCTTATTTCTCCAACCTGATTGAGGCAAACAAAAACAATCCAAAATGTCTCTTTGATACAGTTGCAAAGTTAACAAAAAAGCAAAGCTTAGCAAGTGAAGTGGGTCTTCACTTTAGTTGTAATGAATACATGAACTACTTTGATGAAAAGATCGTCACCATTAGAAAACAAATAACTGACTCCTTAAATAGTTATGGTCCTCAAAATCTCAGTTCTCCAAAAAATGTCCTGAACCTCCCTGACCAGGTGTCAATGGGGACACTTGAATTTTTTGATACTGTATCGCTCGACACATTTACAAAATTTGTAATGAGTTCTAAACCCACAAACTCTCAGCTAGACCCGATTCCTGCAAAATTACTTAAGGAGTTATTTCCTGTGCTAGGTCAGCCAATGCTGAACATAATAAATTGCTCCCTTTCCTCCGGATGCGTACCAAACTCACAAAAAATTGCGGAAAGTAAGCCTCTTCTAAAAAAAATCTAATCTAGATCCCGACATATTAAACAATTATAGGCCAATATCGAACCTCCCGTTCCTCTCAAAAATCTTAGAAAATGTGTTTCCCAAAAATTGAATGCCTTCCTAAAGACAAAAAACATTTGTGAAATATTCCAGTCCGGTTTTAGATCCCATCATAGTACTGAGACTGCACTCGTGAAGGTAACAAATGACCTTCTATTGGCCTCAGACAAAGGTTCCGCATCCGTCTCTGACAAGTCAAAGGTATGCTTTGGAGTTCCTCAAGGTTCGGTTCTGGGCCCATTATTGTTCTCACTATACATGCTCCCTCTGGGCGATGTAATCCGAAATCACAATATTAACATTCACTGTTATGCTGATGACACACAGTTATATATTTCAATGAAGCATGGAGAAGCCCCTAAATTAGCTATTTTGGAAGCATGCGTTTCAGATATTAGGAAGTGGATGACAGATCATTTCTTGCTCTTAAACTCAAATAAAACAGAAATGCTCCTTTTAGAACCCAAAAAACAAAGAGTGTTGTTAGCAGATCTCACTGTGAACCTCGAAGGCTGCATGGTCATATCCCCAAAAACTGTAAAATACCTTGACGTTACCCTTGACCCTGACCTCTCCTTTGAAGAACATATAAAATATGTCTCAAGAGTTGCTTATTTTCATCTTAGAAACATCGCAAAAATTAGAAACTTTCTATCAAAAACTGATGCAGAAAAATTAATCCATGCTTTCGTTACTTCTAGATTAGATTACTGCAATGCTCTTCTCTCTGGTTATCCAGACAAATTAATAAATAAACTTCAATTAGTGCTGCACACGGCTGCTAGAATCCTAACTAGAACAAAAACATTTGAACACATTACTCCTGTCCTGGCATCCTTACATTGGCTGCCTGTTAGGGTTAGGGCTGATTTTAAGGTTTTACTCTTAACCTATAAATCAATACATGGACTTGCTCCTACTTACCTTGCTGAAATGATCCAGCCATACATACCTACACGTAACCTTAGATCGCAAGATGCAGGCCTTTTAAGTGTACCTAGAATTTCTAACCAAACAGTTGGCGGCAGGGCCTTTTCTCATAGAGCTCCACTCCTGTGGAATGATCTGCCAATTAAGGTTAGAAATGCAAACTCAGTGCAAACTTTCAAGTGTCTACTAAAAACTCATCTCTACAGCACGGTTTATATTTAGGTGTAGCCTGGCCCGGGGGCATGAAGGTGACCAGTAGGCTTGATACTGTCCGTCCTTGCTGTCTTGCCAGGTGGGCTCTCGTCGCCACTGGGATGCCCTCCCTCCAATGCCTTTCGGGGGAAGAGTCACTGGCTTGTTGTTGACTCTCTGTTGTGCACTTGTGCAATTGGGCTGTACCGCGCTAGCAATACTCGGCCCTCATTCAGGGGGGTTGCGGTTGGTGGGTGTCCCTTTGGTTGATGCCTGGCAATGTGGTTGGATTGATTTCCTGCCTGTTGGGCCCTGTCCGGGGCCTCCCCTGGGTAGGGCCACAGTGTCACCGGACCCCCCCGTCTCAGTTTCCAAGGTGTTACGCTGCTATATTATTGTGCTGGGGGACATGAGGGATGTACTACTAACTTTTCTCAGTTTCCTCCAATTTTAAATTTTAGAAGGAGATGAGGTCCTGGTCCACACCTGCGGATTACCTGGTTTGGGGGGACCGTTGCTGTTCCTGTCCTTGTCCACCTGGTCATACTTCTGACCTAGTCTAAAATCAAATATACTCTGGATTTAGCCAAGAGAAATGTATTTATTATTCCAATTGGACTCTTAATATCTCACCCGGCACAGCCAGAAGAGGACTGGTCACCCCTCTGAGCCTGGGTCCTCTCTAGGTTTCTTCCTAAAATTCGACCTTCTTAGGGAGTTTTTCCTAGCCACTGAAATTCAACACTACTGTTGTTTGCTCCTTGGGGTTTAAGGCCGGGTGTCTCTGTAAAGCACTTTGTGACAACTGCTGTTGTAAAAAGCGCTTTATAAATACATTTTGATTGATTGATTGATTGATGATTGGTTACAATGGGTTCAACAATAAAAAACAACAACTGAAAATTTACTTTTGGGAGTTAACATTAGAAGCGCCTAGCAGGGGTCATTTTGTCCACAGCAAATAAAGAGAAAGTTCTGACATGAACTGACATCAGTACTCTGTACAATTCCAGGACCCTCCTTCCATTAATTATCCTATATAAATCGGTTTTTATTACTCAGTATTTTTTATTTAAATCTTGTGATTGTATGTTTTTCATTGTAAGAAAAGGCTTCCGTCTTGACACCCTATCCCATATCCCATTCATATGAAGAATACGGGAGATTGTTGTCATATGTAGCACACAGTCAGTACTTGCCAGAAATTCCTGCAGTTCCTTTAATGTTGCTGTAGGCCTTTTGGAAGCCCCCCTGACCAGTTTTCTCATCTTTTCATAAATTTTGGAGGGACGTCCAGTTCTTGGTAATGTCTCTGTTGTGCCATATTTCCTACACTTGATGATGACTGTCTTCACTGTGTTCGATGGTATATGTAATGCTTTGGACATTATTTTGTACTCTTCTCCTGACTGATATCTTTCAACAAAGAGATCCCTCTGATGCTTTGGAAGCTCTCTGTGGACCATGGCTTTTGCTCTTAGATGCAACTAAGAAAATGTCAGGAAAATCCTACTAGAACAGCTGAACTTTATTTGTGATTAATCAGTCACTTTAAATGAGGGCAGGTGTGTAATGACTTCTATTTAACATAAGTTTGAATGTGATTGGTTAATTCTGAACACAGCCACATCCCCAGTTATACGAGGATGTGCACACTTATGCAACCGGGTCAAGGTTTTTATTTTTCATTTTTCCTCCTCGAGGATTTCAGTTTGTTTTTCAATTTAATTATTCACATTATAAGTGGAAAAAGTTCTGACATGATTACTCTTTATCTCGATCTTTTACATCACAAAAACCTGGCATTTTAACAGGGGTTTGTAGACTTTTTATATCCACTGTAAATTGAGGCCAAACCTTCATTCAGCCATGTTGTTTCCTGCCTTTGAAGGCTGTGATTCGCCAAAGTGGAGCCAGTTAAGAAAAGCGAATGTCTCTAACTGAGCTTATGTAAATGTGACCTCAAAAACCATTAGTGTACCCTCAAGTTGCGAACCAGTTCGGTTATCAACCCTACTATTCGCATATATGAATTTGGGCTTGCATGAAGATGTTACTAACCAGTCAGCTGGGTAATAGTTGTTCGGAGGAAGTCCCTCTCTTCCTCCAATGCCTTTATTTTCATTTTGAGCATCTTCATTTTCATGTTTTCATTGTTGGTGTAACTTGATGCAGCATCTAAAATTCAAAGATTGATACAAGATCAACAATGACATTAGATTCGTCATACAGCTCCCCTACCACAAATAATCAATACGAAATAAACCTATTGGTGTTAAAGGTTGGTGTTTCCCCGAAATAAATTGTTGGGCTGGGTGGTAGCTACAGGTGGTGTCACATGGTGATGCTGTTTCCATTAACTTCTCACAGACAGGCTGGAGTACATAGTCTTATTCTTATAAAGCCTACAAAGTCTGAAGCTTTTATGGCCTCAGATATTTCATATTCTATGGATTATACAGAATGATTGAAGTAATACTTGCCACCTGAATCAAAGGATTCAGTGTCTACATCCTCCATCACAGTAACCACAGGTGGTTCCTGGCCCTCTCGTTGCTGGACTTCAACATCCACCACTTCAGTCAACTCATCCGGCACATTTTTTGATGCCATGCCATCATCCCCCACTGTGCTAACAAGCACTTTTTTAGAACGCGTAGTACGTGGCATTCTATAGACAAACAAAAACATGACTTTAGCTCACACATGCTTTATACGTACATACAAACAAGCCACACAAAATGTGTGTGCATATTTGCACTGAAACACATTTTGCAATGTAAGTAATTATGTAACTGCACTTTAAAAAGGCCCCTTAAAATGAGGTGTAACCAAAATGTTAGCTAAAACAACTTTGCAAATAGATTTGCCTAGATAGTTAAATTGGTCAACAGCTGAGACTACTAAGTTAGCTAATGTTAACTAAATACCTAAGCGTTACTGCACTGACATATAACATTGTATTGGGCCATCTTAACCTTGACAATCGATGTGCTTCTACAGAAACATAGCTAAGATCAAGGTGTATTTAGCTAGGTGGATAGACTAAACGTGGCAACTTTGTTAAACATGACTAATAAAATTTTGGCCAGAAGTTGAACAAAAACGTTAGCTAGCTAGCTAGCCGGGTAGCTAGCGCCAGCTAAGCTGGCAAGCCCGACATAGTTAGCTCGCTTTTCTTACTAGCTAGCTAGATAGCTAGCTTTGTAGAACAGCAGACAGTTGTCATTTCCATCGCTAATTGAATTTAAGTTAACTCAAAGGGAGATGTCGGGACAAAGTGAGGAAATCTATCTTTACTATGTAGCTAGCTAGCTTGGCTACTTTAGCTAGCCAGTATGTTAGCTAGTAGCTAGCTAGGTAATTTCGACAGGTAGGGAGAGATAGAGACGGTCCTAGACATTCACAAACATCGGTGCATTTGAAGAAAAACAAAATAACTGGATAAAAAATATTATACAATGACAAGATTAAAATATTCATACTTATAATTATACTTACTTATAGCTATTTACCTGAATTCACTCACTGAAGAATACCTGCTTCTGACGTAGGTGTAGCAATTTACTTTGATTTCTTTACGACAGTTTTGACAATTTTCAACTTGTAACTGCAAGACACAGGATAAGCTTTTAAACCTCCCGCTTAAATCCAAATGCCATTGAATTCGTCATGCCCCATGCACTGCTTCATGTATTGTCAGCAAAACACGCCAGAAGAAATAAAAAAAAGATTATAAAATACCTCCAGAAGAAAGGACTGCTGAAAAAGTCTATGCGATGTCCTATCTGTCACCACAAGCAGAAAATGGTCAAGCATAGATGCAGAGATGGATATATATGGTAAGTTATTTTAATGTAGCTCATAAAAACAAAACGTAGTCAAGCCTCATGTTGAAGCTTAGTGCAATTTGTGAAAGAAAAAATATTACTTGAAATGTAGCTACATTTATTTAGGTTGCAGTTTTTGGTGCATGCACAATGCCCTAGATCAAAAGGTTGTTTTTGTGGATAGCTAGCATTACAATAGCCTACTGTCATGTTGGTCAATGTTGTGCAGTGTGCAGATATCTCATTTTATGCCAACATTTTAAATACATCAGCCAACTATGTAGGAAAGATATATGTCAGTGTTGGGGCAGTGTTCAAGAACCTTTGGTCTCACAGCGTGTAGGCATGCAGGACCTGTGTGCGCCAGACATCCAAGACTGGCCCTGGATGAATAACATGTTTTATTATAGTTTGTATACTGTATACAACTCGCACACTGCTTACAATGAATTTAAATATTTTATTACATTATTATTACAGAAAGTCTTACTTACTTTTCTTTTATACAAACTAAATGTCATTCTTTCAACAAATATTTTTGGGTCAGTGGAGGGGCCCCAAAAGGGGCTATGTTTGGGACCTCAAAACTGGAGATGGTATTGCATGTGAACTTTGTATTGACTTAAGCCTATTGACTGTCCCAGTTGTATATGGGAGATCATTTAGTGGGGTGCTTTTCAGCCCGGTAGTTTGGTGAACGCTGAATAAGAATCAGATCTATTTGAAGTATTGTTTGGTTTTCCTTACAGGATTTGTCGAAGAAAGAGAAGGCACAATCAGTCTTCCACCTGCTCCATCCGGAAGGACTCAATATTTAGCCATTCTCGGGTTACCCTTACAGATTGGTTAACATTCATTTATCGGTAGGTCAATAACTTAAATTAATTATTCAATAATAATCAGCTGAGGCATAGACAAAGATAAATCACATTATAAAAAAATGAGGTACGTTCCAAGTAATATGACATTTGCAAATTCTTTTATAAAAAATTTCAGATTTGCACAGGGCCTACAACTGAGGCAAGTTGACATGATGGAGGATGGTATCGCCAAGAGCTCAAGGACGCTAACCAGAATGACTAAAATCCTGAGGAAGGTGAGAAAAGCAATGTCACTTTCATAGTTCAAATTGCCTATTCACAAAACACAATTATGAATCACTAACCAAATGTATGCTTTAGTAGCAGACCAACTTACAGTGTGTGGTAAAAATTTCTGATAGGGGTACCTCCTTTAACAATGATTAATTTGTTTGTTAAAACTGAAAAGTTTAGTAGCTAGTTAAAATAATTGTGATGCAGATAAATAGTGTTAACAGATTCAGTAACTATTAAATTGTGAACATATATTTTTACTCATGTGAATATCTACATACGTATATATTGGTAACTGGTAATAAGTTAATCTTGAATTAAGACACATACTGAATGTTTGTTCAATTCAGTAATACATTAACTAAGGTTCATGATGGTACCCATATTGTACATAACATGTTTATTTCCAAATGATTGAGGGAGCAGTGTCAGTTTAGGGCGATTTAGAATAATGAATTAGATTTTATTTCTAGATTGTATTTAATTTCATGCTCCCCTGAATCGTATTCCAATATCAATAAAACATTTCTTACCTCTTCTCAAGGTTTGCAACAAAGCCTTGAGGAGTGTGATGGCAATTTCTAAAATTCCAAAGTTCTATGAAAATGGTAGGTAAGACAGGAGAAATCAATTGCGCAATAAACGGTTTTAATCTTGCTTGCAAGGAGAAAGTATACAGGTTACAAAGTAACGGTGGATAGTTTCTAAATAAAAACATCATTTCGACAGTATTTATTACATAGGAAGAAGGGGTGTGGTAAGATGCTGCCATCTGTTTCATGTCAATCAAACACCTTTCCCTTTGTTCTATCACACACTTCAAATGCTATCTTCCCCCACCTTATCCTTCCTGCAATAATGTTTACCCAAAGGGGCCAACTGACCTTACTGCCCCCTTGCTGTATCTTCTCCTATCCTGTCCTAAAACCCATTGATCTCCATCTGGACAGACAATAGATGTCCCCTATGCAAATACCAGGTCCCACACATTCCTGTACCTATCTTAACAGTGGGACTCAGTCCTTTATACAATCAGAATACATTGTATAAGAAATTTCCACAACAATCCATCCTCTTGATACCATGTCAAACCTTGGTATCAAACCTTAAACAGTTCACTCATTAGGATGTAGACTGCAACAAAACAGTACTCTTTAACAACATGACCCAGTCAATATTATTATCCTTAATGATTAGAGAACTGTGCAAATCTGAAATGTCTGGATCCTCCTTTACATTCTTCTAGATCATTACCTTCCGTATAAACTCCAAGATCACACATTGTCATCATACAGAATCATAACATAGTACAGCAAAACTTTTATGTTAAAATCATCATAAACACCTATCACTGAATGCATCCTTCAATTTATCACTGTTACAAAGTCCTCTCATGCCAACTGCTCGATTCACTGAAAAGTCCTCTCCGTGGTTCCATTTGGATGTTCTTCCAAAGTCATCACAAATGTTCTGCTCCTTCAAACGTCAGACAGTCAGTTATGAACCATTTCTTTGACAGGTCGATGTAACAGAATGAAAAAGTCAGATGTATATTCCAAGGTGTTGTCCTTCATAGCTCAAATGCAGACACAGCTCTTGTTGTCTCCATTCTAGCTGCTTTCTCAGCCAGGCCAGGAGAATCTGTGTTCTCCCTTGTGAACTCCAAGATGACCAGTTTTAGCTAAAGGTTCTAGAGCTAAAGGCCATGTAGAAAGTGACTGGTTACTAGCACCAGAAAATTCACTTTTCCCTCAGTGACTTCAATTCACTGCGTCTAACCCTTTAAACACTGACATTCTCCTGTAGCGTGTCGTCGACCCCAGGTTCCTCTCTCAGCTACCTGGACAGCAGATGAGATGTACCTGGTATGGACCCAATCAGCGTAGCATGATGTTGTGCAGTAGATCTTTCCTACGCCTCCATCCTCTCGGTCGGAGGTTGCCTTCTCCATCACATTGCAGAATCATCAGGACTCGAGTCAGTCCAGCTCACAGGAACTCAGCATCCTGTAGACGTGCGGCACCTAGACGTGCAGCGCTCCAGAGTCGACTCCTCTCTCAGCTGTAGGACAGTTTGTCTGTGTGTCTGTGAGATCTATCTCACCTCAGCCACCTCACAGTTGTCCTTTTAAGCCAAGCTCAGTCTCTCTCTGGGCTCCAGCAAGTCCTCTGTTGCCGAATCGCTTTCAAGTGTTCTGTATCTGAATGTGTGAATTATCCTTGAGAAGATTAGTTCCAACTGCACAGTACATCATCACATATGTCCATCACGTTAGCTTGTTGCATCTCGCTGATACATTTGAACCACACACTACCAAACACTCAAACCCTATATTTCCAATATCTCTCTACTTCTTCTCTCCAAATAGATTAGAACAGTTGAAATCAATAACAGTATCGTTAAAACATTAACATCTCTGGTGCTTCTGTTCTGCTAGTGTAGCAAAATAACAATTCCACTCTTTTCTATAGTTGGTGTAACAACCAACACAAAGAACAGAAGAACACAATTTCACATTTCTTATTACTGTTCCAAAAACTCATCAGTTAAGATAGTTTGCTACCACTCTCTAAGAGCAGTTCATGAACAATTCTCAGTTCACCTATATAATTTACATCTGATTGTGTTGTATCGGAACTACAATCAATTTCACCATTGTTTCACATAAAGGATCAAATACCTTATTTCAAATCAAACATTTCACACCATCTTGAAGGTCAGCTAACATAACTGTTATTTAGCCTAATTTCTCTACAAGATGAAACTCAGTGTGAATTCTCCAAGTTTCTTCTTATTATCCTAGCACATCAAACACACTCTGAAATCCTGTCATAAATCATGACCCCCCCTTTTTACTCCTTTATCACCACAGGGCTCTCCCTGGAGTGGGGGGTGGTCTACTGACCTAAGAACAAACCCTGGTCTTATCAATAAGGGACACTGGTGTTATCTTGAAACACCCCAGGCATTTGACAATAGTAAAACAACCTTTTTTCTCTTCATTCACCTCAAAGAAACCTCTGTTAACCATTAACTTTCCCATGATTGCTTACTAGGACAGAACTTAAATTAGAATTAGAATACCCAATTTTGATAATGTCTGTTTCTCTTCTAAAGAGTCCAAACAAGTTAAAATCCATCTCAAACTGTTTTTTGTGTCAGTGAGTGGAGTGCTCCAGTGGGTCTGTACCTTTCTTTACAATTTTGACTATGTAAGACTTCTCAACTTGGTTTTCCCAGAAATATAACTTCATGCAGAATTATTTTCTCAATATCAATTAAACCATGGCAAAATTTTGTAAACATGTAAGGAATAACAAAATGTGCTCCCTGCACGTTTTTACCCACTTATTCCATAGTGCATAAGATTAATATGATTACTTCTAATCAAATATTAAACTAACTGAACAGTAACACACCCATCAAATTAGTGATTGCTTAGCCAAACCATTTCAAAATGGCAAGATGTATTCTACTCAACCATAACCATGTTAGATTTCACATAAAACATACATTTCAATTTGACAAACTAGATTATTCACGTAACTTCTTTAAGTACCTATTTAATTTGCTTTGAACTCTAAGTTCAACTCTTTTTCATTTGAACTCTAAGTTCAACTCTTTTCCA
This sequence comes from Esox lucius, assembly GCF_011004845.1. NCBI lineage: Eukaryota > Metazoa > Chordata > Actinopteri > Esociformes > Esocidae > Esox > Esox lucius. The sequence continues at coordinate 124,686 of NW_022995024.1, forward strand.
CTATAGATAATCATTTCATACAATCCCCCCCTGCTTTCAAGACAGAAAATGACTTCAAGCTTGAAAGCAGAACCATTACAGGACCGAAAATGAAAAGAAAATTCTAACATGCATTCAGTAAATGTCGCAAACTGAATATCCAACCAAAACAACCGAAAATAAGAAAAACAAAGGAAATAAAAACTGTACCACACACACGGTCGCTCGTGTGAAGGAACTCCCAAAGTAGCTAATCAAAATTTGCATTTACACAGGCAACGGCCAAACTAAGTTGAGACCAACAAACATCATGACTCAATTTACCTCCTAAACTCTAGGGAATTTTCTCAATTTTAGATGTAAGTCTACGTCATTCAAAATAGTGCCAGTCAGCCAAAATCTCTACTTTCACGCATATTTCATGCAAATACATCAAATTTGTACTAGCAATTAACAATGTTGGATGACTTAAGGTCTTCACCCATACTACAATTTGATTTGAAATCATAAATGTAAACATTAAAGCAACCAAAAGGAAAACTTATTCAGCTTTCACTTAATGTTTTATCATCCCAAAACTGAACATGTGTTGGTAAAATTACCACGTGTGAGAACAGGCTGAACACTCGAATTTAACCCTTAGTAATATGCTACCTTGATATAATGTTAAGGGTGGCGGAAGCCATCCCAGTGGACCTGCCCACCCTTCCTGAAGCTCTGAGCTCAACACATATATGGTAAGCCATTAGCAAGGCCAAATGTTCGTTTATGGTCCCCAGACCATCCTCTCAATTTAGCCTACATCGTTCGTTAACTGAAGATTCTAGATTTAGTGTCTAACCTATCTAATATTTTCGCAGTTTGTAAAAATGTGCTTATCATTATCTATACAAAAACTCAACATTATGGTGGAAATTAAGAAACTCTCAAGAATGGCAATCCAGGCAGAAAACATATGTATGACGTCACTATAATCAAGGTACAATAAGTAATCCAAAGGAAAACTCAATGTAGCCTTAAACACCTTTACATCAATACCCTATTTGTTCACTAATGTACCATTCCAGAATATACATTCCATGAACAAGTATCATGCGTTGGTTTTAAAAACACAAGTATTATCCCAGTTATCGTTAGAAAACACCTTTATTTAACCAAACTCAATTTAGCATTTAAAATAGGACGTCTAATTTTACGGGTTTATTTAAACGGGGAATAAACTGGCTTTGACTATTTGGGGAATAAACGGGCCGTAGTCATTTTACCCTCTTTTGCAGGCTATGACTATATTGGCTGAATCCAGTCTTCATGGAAAACAGCATGTTACCTTAATACTAAAACTTTCGCTATGGTCTGCATCCCACTCCATACAAGGAGAGAGAAAACACTATTTTAACCCCTCATTACGAAACCACGAGACCATATTTTACCAAATCACAGAATCATCATTATACCAATTTCCAAGCTATCCCTCTAATTAAACTTATGCCATTATTTTCTTAAACTCCTAAATTAGCAGGCTAACACTCCCACGTGTGCCAGCCATCAGGCAAATTCAATTTCAACACAAAGGCAAAAGCCAAAAGAGTAGGCCTCGCATAATAACCATGTTAACAACGCAATGTAAGCGTTCGCCCAAACGCACACCAAACAAGAAGAAACATTGCGATTACAAATACTTCCAAGTTAACACCAACCTCGGTAAACGAGATCCGATATTCCATCAAGGAATATACAATGCAGCCAATCGGATCCCTCGTGCACAGGGAATACCAAAATGGACAAATGCATTTACTAGACCGACCACAACCAGACAATGACAAATGCCCTTGACTCGGGCCATAACCACATTCAGAACAAACACAAGTGGCGCGTGCATATACAACTTCTGTAGCATACTGATCCAAACCATAAGCTGACCAACAATTGCGGCAATTTACAGGAGCCTTCTACAGGCACTGAAAGTATGAGATCCAATCTCAATTGCATATTTAAGTCCAACCTAAATTGCAGATGTTCAAGCAGTCCAACCGCTTATAATCCAGCACTAATCGCAACGCAATAGGTTAGCAGCATAGGAATGGTTGTCAGGCCTAACTACAGTCGCTATTAACCAAAACACCACACTTCACAAACACACATACAGGAGCACGCTATACTCCATCACGCAGTCCAACTGCTGCACGGGAATTGGTGTCAGGACATGGAACAAAAACGACATGTTTCTAACTACAGCCGCCCTGACTGCAATACTCAAAAAAACTTCTAGTCACCATACTTACTCAAATCCATCTATCAATTTCTACAAAACCATCAAATCATCAACCACATTGTTTACTAAAGCATATGAAAACTGTATTAAGGAACAATCTCACCGGTTGATGCTCCCTCTGGTCCCCTGTCTGACCGTCCGCACCCCTCCCTCAGGCGGTTCAGCGTTCCTGCGTGTTCCCGTTGAATCACTCGCGGCAAGGCCAAAGAGATTACGGGTGTGTACACCTGGTGTGTACAACTCCCCACTTTTGGAACTTTTCTTGAAACTCGTAGACATGCTCAACACTTCCAAAGCGGAGCAGAAAACGGCCTCCAGCGGCCCACAGCATTTCCACGTTCACAACGAAAAAGTCCTCAGAGCTTATGACTCCAACGATGCAGTGTCCCGATCGGGCCTCCAAGGAGACCCACCTATCGGTCCAACTGAACTCCGCGGGGTGGGGTGACGGGCGATCAGAGGAGAACGAGCCATCTAACCTGAGCAAAAAAAACTACAACACAGATCAATATACTCCACACTGTCTACACACCGTAGCCTACGCTTTCCAAACAACTTTTCATACGTTACCACGTCCATCTACCTCCAATCAGCCCGACAGGCCGCGCATCCATCACCGAATGAAAAAGCCAGTCGCCGGAAAACCTAATAACGCTCAAAGAAACATTGTTCACATGTCCAAACACCATATACGTCAGTGATAATTTTTGCCGGTCCAGCGTAAACACGAGAGACCGGCAAAGATTTACTGTCGCACGTCCCCATGTTTCAGATTTACCCAGTAAATCTAATTTATACTCAACACAACCAGAAAGCGAAGTCAAGCTCGTCAGCCCACAAATGAGATTTTAAAAAGGTCCAACCTTTTACTGCAGATTTTAAACTATAAGTCCAACTTTAAGTTTTTATACCGAATTGCGTTCTTACCCCCAAATTCAATTTCCGCAGGAAACCTGTACTGATCAAGCACGAGTCACAGCTCCCGTCAGGCACTCTTTCTCAGCCCGTCAAAGGATAAGCCTTTTCTGGACGGTACTAGAATTCCAGAGCTTTCTCTGGCCGTGCACGGTTAACCTGTTAGGAAAGGACTCGAAACCGATCAGGATTAGGATCCCGGACGAGCCCCCAAATTGTGATGGCAATTTCTAAAATTCCAAAGTTCTATGAAAATGGTAGGTAAGACAGGAGAAATCAATTGCGCAATAAACGGTTTTAATCTTGCTTGCAAGGAGAAAGTATACAGGTTACAAAGTAACGGTGGATAGTTTCTAAATAAAAACATCATTTCGACAGTATTTATTACATAGGAAGAAGGGGTGTGGTAAGATGCTGCCATCTGTTTCATGTCAATCAAACACCTTTCCCTTTGTTCTATCACACACGTCAAATGCTATCTTCCCCCACCTTATCCTTCCTGCAATAATGTTTACCCAAAGGGGCCAACTGACCTTACTGCCCCCTTGCTGTATCTTCTCCTATCCTGTCCTAAAACCCATTGATTTCCATCTGGACAGACAATAGATGTCCCCTATGCAAATACCAGGTCCCACACATTCCTGTACCTATCTTAACAGTGGGACTCAGTCCTTTATACAATCAGAATACATTGTATAAGAAATTTCCACAACAGGAGATTCAAAAGGAGAAAGGGTTTTAAAATTGGATCCAGATCTCTTTGGAGATTTGTTGTGATTGACGAATCCAAGTTCTCGCACAAGAGAAAGGTATAGAATTATAACTTTGACATGGCAACCCAGTGTCTGGGCTTTTGAACTAATAGAAAGTGATAACATACCTGTAATTGAAATATGTCTATACGTGTTCCTCAGTACTCGCCTGGACATACACTGTAATACTGGAGATTTTTTTAAGTCAACTAAATTAACTGTTAGCTTAAAAGACAAACCACTGTCTGATTTTAAACATGTATCTTGATTGGATCTTTCATACATAAAAAATATTGCACATTGTGAGGCTCAAATAACATTGTCTTGCATGTCCTTTTATTTTAGTACAATCGTGGAAGGATGGGTCCAACGTGGAGAAGAGAGGGATGGGTGTTTGGGATGCTGGAGGTCAAACACAACAGACGACGCCCAATCCTTAAAATAGTGAAGGACCGTTCTCAGGAAACCTTGATCCCTATCATCAGAAGACATGTGCGAAGAGGTTCCACCATTTTGAGTGACTGTTGGAGAGCATATGTCAGGTCTCTGAATAGGCTGGGCTACAATCACCAAACAGTAAATCACACCAACAATTTTGTGGATCCTCAAAGTGGATGCCACACACAACACATTGAAAGAGCATGGCAGACAATAAAGGGGCAGGTCTGGAGACTAAGGGGTAATCGGAGCAAAAAGTTTTTAAAAAAACATCTACATTTCATTGAGTGGATGTACTGGTTGGGTAAGGAAAATAAGAATGGAGTACTCTGTCAACTCCTAAAAGACATCCAATCAATGTATCCGCTCTGAGAAATCTGAAAATCTCAGTTATATGCATCTGTAAAACCCATCTGTGATTAAATAAGAAAATAGTTATTCTTTATATATTCATAATTTTAATATGGCTATAGACTGTTTGTTGTATTGTTGAGTATGATTAAAAGTTGTCTAGGGTTCGCGTTGGTATTTTCCTTATGAGCAAATAAAGGACATTTTGGAGGGGCCACATGTTTGGAGGGGCCACTGCAAGTGCAAGTGAATGTCCTTAAATATATATATATATATATATATATATATATATATATATATATATATATATATATATATATATATATATATATATATACTGGTCAATTAGGAGTGGAGCTAACATAAATTGTGCAATGCTGTTGTAAGTCTACTTTTGTTTTTAGTAGAGATTTTGATATATACAATTTTAAATTGAATAACACTTTATTGTTTAGTACACTTTTAAAACACTTAAAGATGCAATAAAACAACTAAAAACTAATTTACATTTCCACTGATCTGAACTACAAGCACTGTTTGTCTTCTAAAGTTTTAGTTACAATAACATAGACTAATTACAATTATATAAAATCAAATTGTAATTATTTAAGTTTGTGGTTTTGCAATATAAACAAAGAATAAAATAAAAAAATCTGGATTATATTGATTTCCTTTTATTCACTTTACATTAAATCACTTATTCCTTTGTAATAACATTGTAATTCCAATGTAAATACATACTAATTGACATTTTATTGAGCGTAATGTCTAACAAGATTGATTTCATTTGAATTACATTTAACGTGATCTAACCCTTTATTCCCTTGCAGATCACAACTTATTCCCTATGGTTGCTGTAACATAGTAACTAAATCGCACTTAATGTGTAAATGGATCTTGTTTCACTTTACATTAATTCACTCGTTCCTTTTTTATAACATTGTAATTATAATGTAGGTACATAGTAATTGACATAGGATTGAGTGTTGTAATGTGTAACTGCATTGATACTACTTTGTAATTACATTTACATCAGCTAACCCATTTTTCACTCCCAGATCACAATGTATTCCCTGTGATCACTGTAACATAGTAACTACATGGTACTTCATATGGAAATTGTTCTTGTTTCACTTTACATTAATTCACTCGTTCCTTTTTTTATAACATTGTAATTACAATGTAGGTACATAGTAATTGACATAGGATTGAGTGTTGTTATGTGTAACTGCATTGATACTACTTTGTAATTACATTTACATAAGCTAACCCATTTTTCACTCCCAGATCAGAACTTATTCCCTATTGTCACTGTAACATAGTAACTAAATCGCACTTAATGTGTAAATGGATCTTGTTTCACTTTACATTAATTCACTCGTTCCTTTTTAATACCATTGTAATTACAATGCAATTGCATAGTAACTGACATTTGATTAAGTTTTGCATTGTGTAACAACATAGAAATTATTTTGTAGTACACTTAATATTTCTTACTCTGACATGGAGAAAAATATTAACACTTTCAGAATGAAATATACTACATTTGGTGTTTGCCTGTGACATTGCATTGTTATTTCTAATGATATTGTTATTCTATATTGTACTGTACTTTCAAAGGGATCGTAATAAAAACAAATTAACCAAGTGTTGTTCCTTAATACATGAACACCAAATATTTTTCGAAACATTTGACTTACAGTGCAGCTATGATGAAAGGGATAATTAAATGTCTTACATTTCACACTTTGTGTAGGTACATTATAGTTACATTAATATCAACTGCAAAGACACTGCTCAACAATCAAATAAGATAGTTGAAGATAATGATAGGGTTTGCCTTGTGTCCTAGACTAACATTGGTGAGAAGAACTTATGTAGTTACTTGTAACAAGGTTAATGTAGTTACATGTAACAAGGTTAAACTTCAAAATGCATTGTTAACAGTGTCACATTGAAATTACAAAAGTGTAATTACAGCCCATGTTAGTTACACATGTAACTACACACCTTGTAATTACAGATAAATAAATCATTAGTAATTACACTTGTGGAACAATCATGTTTGTAATTACATCACTTTGTTCCAATTGTGTAATAACTGATACCGATAAACCCGTATTACATAGTAATTACATGTTATTTACATAGTATTTAATAGTATCTACTATGTTATAAATGCGTTAATTAAAATGTTATTACATCTAATGAATGTAGACTTAATGTAAAGTGTTACCAAACTTTTTTTTATTTTTTCCCTGTGATTACGCCAAACGGCCACCAGATGGAAGCACGAGACCGTTAGATAGTTGCGACTTTATAAAATCAGAAATATTACAACTTTTTCTCAAAAACCCATGAACATCCTCATACTATGTTGACAAAAAAACTTTTTCATATCATTTTTATAATACAAACGACATAATAGGGTGCCATTTATCAGAAATAGCGATGTACTCACTTATAATCTGGATGCGTCACCTGTCTGAGCTGTCTCAGCTGGTTGGTGATTGCGCGTGCCTGGTAGAAAGTGTTCCTGGACAGAATAACCTTCCTCGGCCTCTTGATTACGTTCAAATATGTTATAAAACGTTTTGGATGGAAAACAAAGAGCTATCTTGCATAAGCGGAACGAAAACTACTAATCGCCATTATTGATCAGTGATCGTTGAGATCCTCTATTTTGTTTATCGTCTCTATGGAAGTGACTTCTATGACGTAACATCTTTCCTAGGTTGCAGAGATCATGTTTCCCCTAGAACAAGTATGGTACAAGGGCTATTTGTGATTCGGGCGACAAATAAACATAGGAAGACTTGGCTAATTCAATGCGTAAAGATGACCGGTTTGGTCCAAATCAACCAGGCGGACTCTATTATCCATATGTATACAAACTATTTTCCAGTCGCTTCGTTAGGATGCCTAGATATTAGCAAAAGCCTGCCGTAAGATCCTGTAGATAATTAGGGAATTGTAACCTACGCAATGCGCTTTGGTTGGCGACCATTCTGCGGAGTCTGTTTGGCTGTTTATTCCCATAGGGATAAACGTTTCTTTTGTTTATCCACAAACGGATTGCTTCACGAATATGTCTAGATATAATCCCCCCAAAAAACTACATCATAACAGCCTTCTGAGAAACTCATTATACGGTATATATGCAATGAATGCAAAACACACGTGCATCTTTTTGTGGTTTTTATTATCCATAAATACAAGAACTGAAAATCACCATGGGGTTTTGATTCTAACACAAATAACAATAAAAAAAATAGAACTATGCACATTTACTGGGAAAAATTGTTTTACCCAAAAATAAATAGGTAAACAGAAAAAGTAATTTGAAGCTGTGCCACAGGTGGAAGCAGTTCCTAAATGTTCTGTGAAAAAAAAAAAAAACTATTTACATGATTCAGTTACAATGAATCAGGTCTTACTCAAAAATAAATGAGCACCCACAAATTGTCTTTTTAGCTGTGCCACAGATGGAAGCAGTTCCTGTCTGCAAGCAAACAGAGTGGGACATCACATTCACCGCATTTCCAGGGAGTGTCTTTCTTTACACCTTTTCTCTTGCAGAGCTCACACCTGAGGCGTCCAGCTGTGGCCCTCGAGCTTTGGTCAGTTGTCTCTCTGGTAGGCAAAGGGGTATGTCCGGTTAGTTTTGGTGTGGCAGCAACATCCAATGTCACCCCACACAACTCAGCTGCAAGTTGCTCAACAAACGCCTTATGTGTCAGGGGCCGACTCTGTGCACTCTGGCACAGCTCCTTGTGTAGGATGTAGCTATTGGTAATAGCAATGTCCAGGAAATGGAGGAAGAGGGTCCTGTACCACCTCTTGGTTGTGTGGTGCACTGAGTAGTACTGGATGAGTTGGTCAGACAAGTCAACACCTCCCATGTACTTATTGTACTCTATGATTGGGGTTGGGATTGGAATGTGACTTGTCTCCCAGTGTCCTTCCCTGCTCTTCTGCCTTCTCTGTACTGTGTCACCTGAGTATGCAGGATGAATGGTGGAGCACATTGACACTTCCCTGTTGTCCATCCATTTTGTGAAGAGGAGGTCGCCGTCTCTAATCCACCTCAGGGATCCTCTTGGGGACTTCCTGGTCAGGGCATTGACCTTGGTTTTTGGAGCCTCCTTCCTTCCTTCACGGATGGTCCCACAGGCTCCAAACTTCAAGGACCTGAGGTGTCTGAACAGATGTGGGCTGGTGTAAAAATTGTCACAATACAAGTGGTACCCTGAACCAAGGAATGCTGGCTTCATCAGCCCCACCACAGAGTCAAAGGACAGTCCACAGCCAGTGGCAAACTTGCTCTTCCCAGTGTAGACTGTGAAGTCACAAGTGTACCCATTGCTGGAGTCTGCCAACACAAACAGTTTGAAGCCCCACTTTGTAGGTTTGGCCTTCATGTATTGGGTCATCCCTGTTTTGGCCTTTGTGGCAACCATCCGTTCATCAATGGAGAGGTTCAGCCGGGGCTGGTAGAATGACTTGCATGCTATTTTGATGTCATCCATGAGTGGCCTCACCCGGAAGAGCGTGTCATACTCAGGTGTGCCCTTCTTACGGTCGTTGATAACATCCTCAGCAGGGTCACTCATGTGCAGATTCCAGGAGATGACACGGAAGCTGTCCCTTGGCATCAGTGAGCCTGGAAAAGGGACACTGAACATGTGTTTCTGTCTCCAATAGTCCGCTACAGCAGGCAACTTGAGGATGGCCATGTAAACAACAAGTCCAAGGTACTTGAAAAAATACAGGGGGGTGAGGGGGGTCCACTTGTATTTCTTCCCGCTTTCAATGTTCCTTGCAGCCAATTTATTTGTGTTTTCACACAAAGTTTTGACCACAGAGTCACTAAAGAAGAGCTTGAATAAGCTCAGTGGACTGTCCTGTACTGATGCACCAGGCTGAACCCCAGGTGTCCTGGCCGGGAAGAAGCGGGGGACAATGGGTGGCACATCCTGCTCCTTCTCCGACTTCCACGCTTGGGCAGGTGGGACAGCTGGTGTGGGTCCATGCGGTGACCGTGATCTTCCTCGGGTTGACCATGATCTTCCTCGGGTTGATCGAGGCCTTCGTGGACGGGATCTCCTTGGCTCTGGTGTGGTTGCATGGGTGGCTGGTCGTGCAGGAGATGATACTGCAGAGGAGGTGGCAAGCTGTGCAGGAGCTGATACAGGGGCTAGTTGCGGCAGGGGTGCAGTGGGGGTTGTGGGTGGCAGCAATCCAGCAGATGTACTGGGTTGTTCTTCAGTCTCATCAACTTGGCTAGAGGAAGGATAGGTTTAGATAGGTTTAGAAAATTGCTCAATAGCATTTACAATGTGAAAAGAATGTCTAGGAGTGTAGTGTACACTCATTGCAATAACAAAGCCCTATGATAAATAACACATCCCCCATAGAGACAGAACCTGGTGCTAGTCTAACACCTTTACAATGTGAAAAGAATGTCTAGGAGTGTAGTGTACACTCATTGCAATAACAAAGCCCTATGATCAATAACACATCCCCCATAGAGACAGAACCTGGTGCTAGTCTAACACCTTTACAATGTGAAAAGAATGGCCAGGAGTGTAATGTACACTCATTGAAATAACAAAGCCCTATGGTAAATGACACATCCCCCATAGAGACAGAACATGTTGGTAGTCTAACCCCTTTGTCTCTATTCACGAGGTGTTACAAGCATGGCTTGCAAAAACATATACCCTACCAAACAACCCTGTGAACTTATCACTAAGTCAGTATGAGTACAAACCTCAATAAAACCTAGAGCAAATCCAATGTTATCCCGGACTGGGTTCCATTACTTATTTTATTCTAGTCTAAGTTCTATATACCAGAACAGTAGGTTACTAACTGTAACAACAAATCAAGAACGCCCCTGTATAGAATACGTGTTCTATTTACCGGAACGGTAGCCTACTATGTAACAATAGGCCATGGAAACCAATTTACGCATTATGAAATAATCATGGTGATCCCAACATGACTGAAATCTACTTACATTTCATCCTCCATTCGATCAATTCCATCGATGAAATCTTGTTCCTCGTCTGTAGAAAACTCATCCGGGCCAGAATCTGCTGCAGCATCTTCATCACTTTCGAAGATCTGTTCCATGACTTGCTGGGCTGTAAACCTTTTTGCCATCTTGCATATACAAAAGTTTTTGTTGCTGTTCTTTGAAAATGTTCTTTGTTGGAATAAAAGCGAAGCAATTTATCTCTAGATACTCTCTCGACTGATGCGCTGGGTAAGTAGAGGCCACTTGGAATGGGTGCTCGCGACTTATACCTGAGATTCGCGGGGTATGCTAATTTGAATTGCTATTGAATGCCAGGCGTCAGATGACATAGTACACACACCGTTTGCGACTAGTCAACAAAGATTAGCCTTCTAAACAGCGGATATAACTAGGCTACATTTCGTGACGTGCGTAATGGCTCCCATTTTTGGTGCAACTTTGCGGTCGTCTTACGAAGGCTGTGATGAACGCATGAACACAAATCTTATATCAATCGCTTCATTGGAATGTGCAGCACACGGGAAAGAAAACGGCAAGTTAATAGCTATAACCATTCGGATTCTACGATTAGAAATATACAGTGTCCGATTTTCCGCGATATCGCGGATTCCGACTCAGATGGGTTAAGGGATCCCATGCCTCCTCTACGGGCTAGTACATGGGGGTGCAGGCCGAGTAACTCTGGAAATTTTGGATACCGGATTCAGGCTCGAGGTGCGGAAATGGTTCCACTTGCATGACTCGACGAGCAATGGGTTGCTCTACGCTCAATGGAAGAGCGGAGGCTTGGGCGTTGTGAAACTGGCGCGGCTGGTCCCCGCCCTGCAAACGAAACACTGGTACACAGTCTCCAGGTCTAAGGATCCCTTGGTTCTTGCAGCGGTGGGGGCGAGCATGCCTCAACCTAAATTCGAGAAATTGTGGAAATCCGCGGGAGGGGAGGGCGCTAATGCTCCGAAACTACTTGGCCCAAGTTCCGGGGGTCGCAACCACAAGGCTCCGTGCCAATGAAGGGAGTTGGAGTTCAAACGTTGGGCGTCTCAGAAAGTACAAGGAATGGGAATCCAGTACTTTGATGAGGACCCGGTCAGCAACAGTTGGTTGTTGGGTTTTGGGACACACAGGATGAACGAGAGACAGTTCATAGGTGGGTTGCAGATGAGGGCGAACGTCTACCCAACAGGGGAGTCTATGTTCAGGGGGCGGGAAAATCGGCGGCGGCATGTAGGAGATGTGGATCTGCGCTGGAGTCCAACAACTGCATACTCAAGGCGATAGGATTCAGCCCCAAGGAACGGATAGCCTTCGGGACCAGTGCCTCCCTGAGGACACTGTCCTTTTCCCTACGTCTCCTCAAGCAGTTTGGGTTGGGGAGGGAGCTTTGAGTGTTGTGTAGATGTGTTGTGTTCTGATGTTCTCTAGTTTAACTTTTGAAATAAAGGCTACTTGCCATTGATACCACATGCCAGGTCTCGTCCTTGTCCCTCAGATAAGGTAAAATTCTGTCTCACGCATCCACCCGTGTATAGAGCCCCTTTGGCCCCAGAACCTTGTAAGCCGCAACCCCCCCCCCCAACCCCCCCCCCCCCTCACTCGGCGTTGAAGGGCCCAAGTTGCAGCTCCACCCGCCCCGGTAAAAACTGTCTCGTCGCGTTGCTCACGGACATCGAAGGATCTAGTAGGCTGGTTTCCTCCTCTTCTTTCCCCCCCCGTATCCGGCCGGGGACCCAGGGGTGTGGTTTTGTCTAGTAGGCCAGGCAGGGGTTTGCGTATCATCGAAGTCATGTGTTCTGCATGCTCCCTATCGAAGACGGAAGACCTCCTGGAGGCAGTCAGGCGGGTACCTGAACGGAGAGATTATAAGGCGGAACAGGGTCGCATTTCCCAGGCCTCGCCGAGTTCGCTCAATGGAGTGGCCCGTGCGTTTCTTCTCCCTGTTGGGCCCCTGGAACCGAAGAGCGTACGCGAACTGGCAGGGAAGAATTTCAGGGAAATCTTTGACTCTCTTAAGGTAGCCAAATGCCTCGTCATCTAATTAGTGACGCGCATGAATGGATGAACGAGATTCCCACTGTCCCTACCTACTATCTAGCGAAACCACAGCCGAGGGAACGGGCTTGGCAGAATCAGCGGGGAAAGAAGACCCTGTTGAGCTTGACTCTAGTCTGGCACTGTGAAGAGACATGAGAGGTGTAGAATAAGTGGGAGGTCTCGGCCGACAGTGAAATACCACTACTCTTATCATTTTTTCGAGTGTTGCCTGAGTGTTGCCTGTATAGGGGACCAAAGCCAGGGCAGTTGACAGGCTGCTGTAGCCAGGAGAGAGAGTGTGTAATGTGGGGGTCAGGGCTGGGTGCCTCTGTATGGAGGTCACCTGGCCCTGGCCCCCTTTTTTTTGGTCCTCTGGGTCAGAGTGTGGCCTACACAGTGTTGCCTGAATAGGGGAAGAGAGCCAGGGCACTCTCCTGCCTCCTGTAGCCAGGTGAGAGTTATGCTATGTGGGGAAAGTGCAGGCTGCCTGTGTATGGAGGTCAACAGGCCCTGACCTTTGTAAATGTTTCCTATGAACAGAGAACGGCATACACAGTGTTGCCTGAATAGGGGACCAGAGGAAGGGCAGTTGACAGGCTGCTATAGCCAGGAGAGAGGGAGAGAGAGAGAAAGAGAGAGAGTGTGTGTAATGTGGGGGTCAGGGCTGGGTGCCTAAGTATGGAGCTCAACAGGCCCTGACCTTTGTAAATGTTTCCCATGAATAGAGAACAGAGTATATAGTCTTGCCTGTATAGGGGACCAGAGGAAGGGCATTATTTCATGACTCCTGTAGCCAGGACAGTGTGCTGCTATTAGGGGGTAAGTGCAGTGTGCCTGAGTCTGGAGCTCAACAGGCCCTGACCTTTGTAAATGTTTCCCATGAATAGAGAACAGCCTACACAGTGTTGCCTGAATAGGAGACCAGAGGAAGGGCATTCTCCATGAATCCTGTAGCCAGGAGAGGGCACTCCTTTATGGGTCCTATGCAGAGATCTTGTGTATGGAGCTGAACAGGCCCTCACCTTTGTATATGCTTCCCATGAATAGAGAACAGCATACACAGTGTTGCCTGAATAGGAGACCAGAGGAAGGGCATTATTCCAGGACTGCTGTAACCAGGAGAGGGCACTCATGTGCCTGTCAACAGGCCCTGAACATTGTATATGCTTCGCATCTATAGAGAACTTTATAAATAGTCTTGCCTGTATAGGGGACCAGAGGCAGGGCATTATTTCCTAACTCCTGTAGCCAGGACAGTGTGCTCCTATAAGGGGCTAAGTGCAGTGTGCCTGTGTATGGAGCATTACAGGCCCTGACCTTTGTAAATGTTTCGCATGAATAGAGAACAGAGTAAATAGTGTTGCCTGAATAGGGGACCAGAGGAAGGGCATTCTACATGACTGCTGTAGCCAGGAGAGGGCACTCCTATAAGGGGCTAAGTGCAGTGTGCCTGTGTATGGAGCTCAACAGGCCCTGACCTTTGTAAATGCTTCCCATCAATAGAGAACAGAGTATATAGTCTTGCCTGTATAGGGGACCAGAGGAAGGGCATCATTTCATGACTCCTGTAGCCAGGAGATAGTGCTCCTATAAGGGGCTCAGTGCAGAGTGCTTGTGTATGGAGGTCAACAGGCCCTGAACTTTGTATATGCTTCCCATCTACAGAGAACTTTATAAATAGTCTTGCCTGTATAGGGGACCAGGGGAAGGGCATTATTTCTTGACTCCTGTAGCCAGGACAGTGTGCTCCTATAAGGGGCTAAGTGCAGTGTGCCTGTGTATGGAGCATTACAGGCCCTGACATTTGTAAATGTTTCCCATGAATAGAGAACAGAGTAAATAGTGTTGCCTGTAAAGAGGACCAGAGAAGAAGGGCATTATTTCATGACTTCTATAGTCAGGACAGTGTGCTCCTATAAGGGGCTAAGTGCAGTGTGCCTGTGTATGGAGCTCAACAGGCCCTGGCCTTTGTAAATGCTTCCCATCAATAGCGGACAGAGTATATAGTCTTGCCTGAATAGGGCACCAGAGGAAGGGCATTCTACATGGCTGCTGTAGCCAGGACAGTATGCTCCTATAAGGGGCTAGGTGCAGTGTGCAGTGTGCTTGTGTATGGAGGTCAACAGGCCCTGACCTTTGTAAATGCTTCCCATCAATAGAGAACAGAGTACATAGTCTTGCCTGTTTAGGGGACCAGAGGAAGGGCATTCTAAATGACTCCTGTAGCCAGGAGAGGGCACTCATGTATGGGGCATATGCAGAGTGCTTGTGTATGGAGCTCAACAGGCCCTGAACATTGTATATGCTTCCCATCTATAGAGAACAGAGTATATAGTCTTGCCTGTTTAGGGGACCAGAGGGAGGGCATTCTAAATGACTCCTGTAGCCAGGAGAGAGTGCTCCTGTGTGGGGTAAATGAAGGTTGCCTGTGTATGGAGGTCACAAGGCCCTGGCCTTTGTAAATGCTTCCCATCAATAGAGAACAGAGTATATAGTCTTGCCTGAATAGGGGACCAGAGGAAGGGCATTCTACATGACTGCTGTAGCCTGGACAGTATGCTCCTATAAGGGGCAAAGTGCAGTGTGCAGTGTGCTTGTGTATGGAGGTCAACAGGCCCTGGCCTTTGTAAATGCTTCCCATCAATAGAGAACAGAGTACATAGTCTTGCCTGAATAGGGGACCAGAGGAAGGGCATTCTAAATGACTCCTGTAGCCAGGAGAGAGTGCTTCTGTGTGGGGTAAATGAAGGTTGCCTGTGTATGGAGGTCACAAGGCCCTGGCCTTTCTAAATGTTTCCCATCAATAGAGAACAGAGTATATAGTCTTGCCTGAATAGGGGACCAGAGGATAGGGCATTCTACATGACTGCTGTAGCCAGGACAGTGTGCTCCTATAAGGGGCTAAGTGCAATGTGCAGTGTGCTTGTGTATGGAGGTCAACAGGCCCTGACCTTTGTCAATGCTTCCCATCAATAGAGAACAGAGTATATAGTCTTGCCTGAATAGGGGACCAGAGGATAGGGCATTCTACATGACTGCTGTGGCCAGGACAGTATGCTCCTATAAGGGGCTAAGTGCAGTGTGCAGTGTGCTTGTGTATGGAGGTCAACAGGCCCTGACCTTTGTAAATGCTTCCCATCAATAGAGAACAGAGTACATAGTCTTGCCTGAATAGAGGACCAGAGGAAGGGCATTCTACATGACTGCTGTTGCCAGGACAGTGTGCTCCTATAAGGGGCTAAGTGCAGTGTGCCTGTGTGCCTGTGTGCCTGTGTATGGAGCTCAACAGGCCCTGGCCTTTGTAAATGCATCCCATCAATAGAGAACAGAGTACATAGTCTTGCCTGAATAGGGGACCAGGGGAAGGGCATTCTACATGACTGCTGTAGCCAGGAAGTGTGCTCCTATAAGGGGCTAAGTGCAGAGTGCAGTGTGCTTGTGTATGGAGGTCAACAGGCCCTGACCTTTGTAAATGCTTCCCATCAATAGAGAACAGAGTACATAGTCTTGCCTGAATAGGGGACCAGAGGAAGGGCATTCTACATGACTGCTGTAGCCAGGACAGTGTGCTCCTATAAGGGGCTAAGTGCAGTGTGCCTGTGTGCCTGTGTATGGAGCTCAACAGGCCCTGACCTTTGTCAATGCTTCCCATGAATAGAGAACAGAGTATATAGTCTTGCCTGAATAGGGGACCAGAGGAAGGGCATCATTTCATGACTCCTGTACCCAGGAGAGGGAACTCCTATAAGGGGCTAAGTGCAGTGTGCCTGTGTATGGAGCTCAACAGGCCCTGACCTTTGTCAATGCTTCCCATCAGTAGAGAACAGAGAATACAGTCTTGCCTGAATAGGGGACCAGAGGAAGGGCATCATTTCATGACTCCTGTAGCCAGGACAGTGTGCTCCTATTAGGGGGTAATTGCAGTGTGCCTGAGTCTGGAATTCAACAGGCCCTGACCTTTGTAAATGTTTCCCATGAATAGAGAACAGCATACACAGTGTTGCCTGAATAGGGGACCAGAGGAAGGGCATTCTCCATGACTCTTGTAGCCAGGAGAGGGCACCCCTGTATGGGGCATATGCATAGATCTTGTGTATGGAGCTCAACAGGCCCTGACCTTTGTATATGCTTCCCATGAATAGAGAACAGCATACACAGTGTTGCCTGAATAGGGGACCAGAGGAAGGGCATTATTCCAGGACTGCTGTAGCCAGGAGAGGGCACTAATGTATGGGGCATATGCAGAGTGCTTGTGTATGGAGGTCAACAGGCCCTGAACATTGTATATGCTTCCCATCTATAGAGAACTTAATAAATAGTCTTGCCTGTATAGGGGACCAGAGGCAGGGCATTATTTCCTAACTCCTGTAGCCAGGACAGTGTGCTCCTATAAGGGGTTAAGTGCAGTGTGCCTGTGTATGGAGCATTACAGGCCCTGACCTTTGTAAATGTTTTGCATGACTAGAGAACAGAGTAAATAGTTTTGCCTGAATAGGGGACCAGAGGAAGGGCATTCTACATGACTGCTGTAGCCAGGACAATGTGCTCTTAAGTAGTTAGTGTAGGGTATATTGTGTCAGAATGGTGATTTATGGCTCTGGGGGGCGGGACTTCCATATTGATGTGACAGGTGGGCGGGACATCCGGTTTGTAGGGTGGGACTTCCGGTATGACGTATGTTAGGGTGGGACTTCCGGTATGACGTATGTTAGGGTGGGACTTCAGGAGTGACGTATGCATGTCCGGTGACTTTGTGATTTATGATTACATTGATGTGTCAGTGTTTGATGTTTTACAACGCTTGATGAGCAAACCAGACTAGTGTTATAACAGGTGGGTTATGTTTGATGATTAACAAATGGGGCTTAGGGTTCCGGAATGTTAAATTCCCAGGCAGTAAATAAGTGTTGTGTCAGCGGTAAGGTGTTTGGAGTACAGCAAATGGTGTTCGACAAATATAAAACCCGGGTGTTTTATCTTCTGACAAGTGTTGCAACAGCTGGCATACAAACGGTGTTTGTTAACCTTTCATGTTTTATGGGTTGACTGGCGTGGTATGTGTATTTAAACCACACCGACATCGGGGTTGGTCATTCAGTCTTGCCTGAGCAAACTTACCTACACATTACAAAACATGGAGGATTGTGCTGCTATCAATGTTTTGGTTGAAACACCGGTGAAAGCCAACATCTTAAACGCAGCTCAGCGATTTGGTAAGAAATTGCAAATGGACCACAGAGATGCAATCAACATGCCAGCCCCGAAGAAACCGATGCAGAGTTTAACCCGAATCCATCAATTACACCCGGATATGGTGGCACAGGAGTGGAAATTGGACGATGGTCGGATCGGGGGATACATCTTCAACCCAGAATAACCGGAGGTTGCATTTTATGAATTACCCGAAGGCCAAGTGTTTAAGGCTGGTGTTACTGATCAAATGGTTTTTAATGCCAGTTTATGGGGCACCTTTCGAAAAGTGTTTCATTTGGGGCCAAAACAAGGCCCACATAATACAGTAGATGTACTGTTTAAAGTTGTCGAGGGGCTGAAAGAGTATGACTGTCAGATTGGAGTTATTTCCGGAAAATATCAGCGGGTTAGTTTGTGACTGCGGACTGATCGACTGACCTAAGACCCCGAAGCCCCGCCTTAAGCCAACACCTTCATCAGCACAGCATAAAAACCGACAGACCGCCAGTGACATTCAAGCAGTCTGAAGATTTTACGAAACATGTCTCAAGATTACAACCAAGCGGTGATTGAAGAACCCAAGGCTGAGGACTGGCTGTGTGACGCCTGGGATGACAATGCTGAAGCCTTCTACGGAACCCCTGACCCAGACAGCTTGATTCCACCGGCATACCCAAGAAGAAACTACCATTGGATTGACAGGTTTGGTGATCAACTAGGTCCTCTTAACCTGTTATACCTTTCAAATGCTAACAAGAGTTATCACAAAATGGACAAACAAGTTGCACCAAAAATTTTAAAGATCATCAAAGCAACAATGGGTATGATTCTGGAAAACGTTGTTGGGGCTATTCTACACAAAGCATGCATCGGATGCGAAGTGGACCACCCGAGCCAGACAAGACATTCATGTCTCGAACCGCCTGAGTATTTTTTTGAGGCCCATTATGATGACATTGTGGCGACAGTTTTAACACTGCGACTGAAACATGTGTTGGTCAAGGCTTTGAACGCATCTGGTTTTCACACACTGATGACTGATGTTCACAAGGCCGCTGAGAACTTTCTGCACGAGCTCAAGTTGGAGCCGAACATCACACAGAGACTGAGTGAGAACAGGGATGAGTACATGGACAAACTTAATGAGGATGTTGTATGCGACGCAGCGGGGTCATGGTGTGATGAAAGCAAAGAGTCTGTTGTTTAAGGCCAGGGTAGCTTCAGTTCTCATGTTAACATGTATATAAACAAAGACTATGAGAAATCTGAATGTTTGTGTAACTTTTCTGAATATATTGGTTGTGTAATTTCGAAAACTCAAATAAAACATTGTTAAACATGTATTAATTCTCATTATTGCTCGAACACTCTACGATGTCTGAACAGGTTATGAAAAGTATTTACTATGACCCAGCAAACCCAGGTGCTTATGTGGGTAGAGAGGGTTTGAAAAGAGCATACTTGGAAAAAACCGGGGAGATCCTCAAAAATGGTGAGGCCGATGACTGGCTGCTCGCCCAGGATACATACACGCTACACAGGCCTGTAGCTATACATTTTAAAAGAAATAGAGTTATTGTTCATGATATAAATTCACAATTTCAGCTGGATTTGGTTGATATGAGTGCTTACAGTGTGAAAAACGATAACATGAAATTTATATTAACATGCATAGATGTATTAAGCAAATACGCATGGATTCGCGTGCTGAGAAATAAAAGCGCTATAGAGGTAAAGCGAGCATTTGAAGACATATTAAAAGAAGGAAGAACACCACAAAAAGTCCAAACGGACAAGGGGAAGGAGTTTTTTTATTCACATTTTGAAATGTTGATGAAGAAGTACAACATAAAACATTTTGCTACAGGAAATGATGTCAAAGCGAGTATCGTTGAGAGGTTTAATAAAACAATTAAATCACGAATGTGGAGGTATCTGACAGCAGCCAACACCCACCGCTATGTTGAGGTTATTCAAGATTTAGTTAGTGGGTACAACCATAGCTACCATCGGTCTATTAAAATGAAGCCTGCTGACGTTTGTGAAGAAAATGTTAGATTAGTTCTCAAGAACCTGTATGGCACAACATTAACGAGAAAAGGTAATCAAAGCTACAAGTTCCAGGTTGGGGATACTGTGAGACTCTCAAAGCTGAGAGGTGCGTTTACAAAAGGCTATGAAAAAGGGTACACAGATGAATATTTTACAATAACAGAATGCATTCCTCTGGTACCTCCTGTATATAGAATAAAATATTACGATGGTGATGTGATAGTTGGGACCTTTTATGAACAGGAATTGCTGAAAATAATCTTGGCTAAGGATAAAACTTTTAAAGTGGAAGCAGTTTTGAATGAGAAAGTACAGAAAGGGAGGAAAATGTGTCTTGTAAAGTGGCTTGGTTGACCTGAGAAATTCAACAGCTGGATACCATCGGAACAAGTGGTTGACCTAGAAACTGGATAAAACTCCAGGATTTACAGGATCACGTCATTTACATTGACTGCGATCAGCATGGGTGACGGTGGCTTCTACATAACGCTGCCCAGTAACTCATCGAGACATGTCTATCCAAGCAACACAAGTTTGTGCTATACCAATAAATTTGCTAAAGGTATAGATTTGAAAGGCGATTGGGAAGTATCTTTGATAGAGTTCCAATACCCGCATTCGTGGAAAACTTTTACACGGGGCGAAAACGCATTTGAACTACTTGACTTGAAAAACGACAAAACTTGGAAATATGAACTCGACACCGGTTATTACAGCAGCATATTAAAACTAGCGATAGAGCTCAACAGTCATATAAAAACACATGGTTTATCGGTGGGGTACGATGAATTTAAAAATAGAGTGTTTCTAAAAGGTGAGCCCCAGTTTAGTTTGAAATTTAGCGCAAAACTGGAACAGATATTGGGGTTAAAACCAGGCGAGTGGTGGTCCGCCACATGGTACGGAACATACCCCACAGATATTCTGGCGGGGTTTAACACCCTATACATCTACACAGATATAATTGATTATCAATGTGTTGGTGACAGTCATGTCCCACTGCTGCGAACTGTACATATTACAGGGAGAAAGAATGAAGTTGTCACAGTGACGTACGACAAGCCACACTACGTACCTCTTAGTAAGAGACAATTTGATGAGATCTGTATTGAAGTAAAATCTGATCAAAACCAGCTGGTGTGGGGCCAGTCTAGGTGGCCTTTTCCGAGGGCTTTTCCGGATGGCAATACCTTTGTTGAAGCGTGGGTTCTCCATAGCAAAACCACATCTGAAGAGTGCGGCTAGGAATATAGTCGGCGATGTTGTCAACAGTGTTATGTCACGACAAACAAAACAGCAGGATGGTTCTGGATTAATGGTTATGTCTCGAGGTGTTAGAAAGAGACCGCCTGGTAGGCGGAGCCTACCCAAGAGTAAAAAACGCAAGAATGAGACAAAAACAAGAGCCAAGGTTAAAAGAGGACATACACCCCGGAGGACGCTCAAAGGGAACACGACAAATCTGATTAAGAATATATTTTAGAGAGATGGCACTCCTACACCGTATGTCTGGTGAATGTATGAAGACAGAGTTGGATTTATTCACAGTTCCATTCACACAGACATCCATTGAGAAAAATACATACATTGAAATACCGACCCTATCAGCAATATCAGACGCAGCCCCTCTGGAGTTCTTTATTGCTGGGAATGGCGAAGACTACGTTGATCTAAACAATACTTTGCTGTACCTACGTGTAAAAGTCACTAAACCGGACGGAACTAATATTGATGCCGGAGCACGTGTTGGGGTTATCAACTATCCGATAGCCACCCTATTTTCACAAGTGGATGTCTCCTTGGGTAATCGTTTAATTAGCCAGAGTAGCAACACATACCTCTACAGAGCCGTTATAGAGAGCATTCTGAATTATGGATGTGATACATTAAAGACACAGTTTTCAGCTGGGTTGTTTTACAAGGATGCCGCAGGTCACATGGATGTTACGGACCCTGCAGGCAAGAACGATGGACTTACGAAAAGGGCAGCCTATTCGGCGGATAGCACAACATTTGAAATGATCGGCCCTGTTCATAGCGATATCTTCTTTCAAGAGAAACTTATGTTAAACGGCGTTGACATAAAGGTTAGGATGGTGCGCGGTAAAGATGAGTTCTGCCTTATGGGGGTCGGGGATGTGCGTTATCGTTTGCATATACTATCAGCATCACTATTTGTCAAGAAAGTGTCTGTTTCGCCAGCCGTGAAACTTGGACACGCTCAAGCGCTACTCTCAACCAATGCCAAGTACACAATTGAAAGAGTGTGTATGAAGACATTTAGTTTACCGGCTGGGGGTCGTGTTTGTAACCAGGAAAACCTATTTTTAGGACCTCTGCCAAAATGTATTGTAATCGGATTGGTGGACAATGACAGTTTTACCGGAAGTTACACAAAGAATCCATTTAATTTCAAACATTATAATTTGGAATTTATGGCTATGTATGTAGATGGTCAGCAATTTCCTAGCAAACCATTCCAACCAAATTACACAACAGGGTCAGCAGTGTGTGAATTTTACCAATTGGCCTTAGCTTCAGGAAAACACCTAAAGGACCAAGCCTTGGCTATTGACAGGTCGGACTTCTTACACGGCTATGTCCTTTATGCATTCAACTGCGCGCCAGACGAGGAATGTGGTCAGCACATATCCTTGATCAAGTCAGGGAATGTACGACTTGAGATGAGGTTCAGACAACCACTACCCCACACAATTAATTTAGTTGTTTATTCAATCTTTGCCTCCATTATCGAAGTGTCAAACCGGCGACAAGTCATGGTTGACTACTATTAGAAAACTGTGTGGAAATGAATACCGCAGAGTTGACCAGTGTGGTGAACCAATTTTCATCTAGGACCCATTTCTATGGTGTGCTGGCAAGTGACCAACTACCTAGGGTGCCTGTCCGAGATGTTGCATCAATGATGATTGTTAATACACACCCAAGCAATCAACCTGGGGAGCACTGGCTGGCTATTTACATAACGGATGATGGCATTGGAAGGTTTTATGACAGTTTTGGAAACCCCCCGGATTTTACATATTTTCCCAAGTCAATCAAGGCCTTTCTGAAAACCTGTGAGAATGTGGAATACAGTTCAAAACAAGTACATGACCTGGTTTCAACCACGTGTGGACAGCATTGTTTGTTCTTTCTCTTTCTAATGACAAAAGGTCTGAGTTATAAAGATTTTATGTCTTTTTATGCTGATGATTTACGAGAAAATGATGCCCTAGTCTCAAAGTTTGTAGCTAAGATGTACCAGAGTAAGTGTGATAAGCAAATGTTTAATTGTATACAACATGCTCAATCTTGTGAAACGTTTAATTTGTGCCATGGTTGTTGAAGAAATAGAAAAGCCAATCACGTGTATGTCAACTTTATTATTCAAAAATAAAAACATTTGTAAAACCACATCAATGTTTACATAGTATTTTTCATACAACATTTATTCAAGATAAAACAAACATACAATGTATCACAAATCAAATAAAAACATTAAAATGGAAGCCATTTTTCGGGGTCCGTGGTATGAGGTTCAAAGAAAGCTTTGGTTGTTTGAAAACCAGTTGCATTGTGTCACCAGACTTTTGTTTATACAAATTGATTTTACGTCTTACATGCGCATTTGGAATAGTTGTAAAAGGCATGTTGAGACATGCCATGGCCTCTAAAAACACACCCTACCCCAACGGTCTTCTATCGTCAGCAATTTTATTGGTAGCTGTAACACTTTTAACAAGATCCAATAGGTGTGAGCCCTTGATTATCTCTCCTTTGAAAACTAATTCACCATTTGAATTCCATGAAGTCAAATCTTTAGACCTGTGCATTCTATTAAGAATATATTCAACATTCTTTCTACGCTTCACAGGCACATTATCCAAAATTTCATCAACAAGGTCAACATTTCGGTCAACAGTTTGCTTATTCTCAGTCACGTTTACTACAGCAGACCCGGTCTCAGACCCAGGGAGACTTAAAGTCAGGGTGTTTGTATCAAGCTCCCCCTGGCGCACAACAGTCAAAAATCTTTGTAAAATGGCGGAGTATCTTTTAGCTTTCTCATGTAAATCCATATCAGGCTTCAACAGTATATTGCGAATCGATGAGTCCAAATCATTCTCAACAGATTGTCTTACATCGGTGCTAGTCGTTTTGGATTCTCGCAGTTTTTCCAACTGATGTTGTGGCACCAGAAACATTTTCTGAGCATGCTCCATGTTGTTTAACCCTGTCTCGATGCAATTAGAATGGAACTGCAACGCTTAGTAACGGCAGTAGAAAACCTCCAGATTGGTTGATGGTTTTTCTTTTCCGTGCAACTGAAGTGTTCTTTCTAGACATGTATATAATTTTGGCTTTTTGTCTCTTTACTTTTCGGAGCTGCGACTCGGTTAAGGGTATATTACCGCGCCTTAGATTAAGCGCTATTTCACAAAGTGATAGAATGAGGTCGGTGGATGCTGATTCTAAAATAACTTTTCGTTGACTTGCCGGTGCCTTAAATATCATTTTCAAAAGTGGTAAATTTCTACGAATGCGTTTAGACATGATCAAACTTTCTTAGGAACGTACGACAGGCCAATCCCCTGAAAATAACCCTGTTCTCAGACGGTAGTCTTCTGGTGTTGTAGCTTTAAAGTCAATAAGTAAATAACCAAAAGGCGGATGTGTTGCATCTTTAAAACTCTCCATGAAGAATCGAGAAAGACCGGGGTATATCTGTCTGCCTAAAATACTAATCTGCTGATTGTCGCGGGGGTTTTTAAACAAGATGAGGTAGTTTGTGTTCAAGTTAATAGTTCTACTAGATTTGCCTTTAACAAACATGTTTTGGACGAGGTAAATTGCACTCAAGTGTGAAAACTCTCTCCATCTCCAAACTCTCTGAAGCACTTTTCATTAAATCGTCAATGATTAAAAGGTTGTTTTTCTGAATCGGTAGCAGATTGTCATCACACAGCGATGTTGGTAGACCTTCTATGAAATGTATCTCCCTTACTTTCAACAGTTCGTCATACAGCGGTTGCCAACATGAATAAACCCAGACAATATTTTGAATTTCTTTGGAGAATACAACCTCTGCATTATCCAACAACATCTTCACAAAATATGTTTTACCAGTGTTACTGGGGCCACTAATGACACAGCTGAACGGGTGTTGTAGTCGCGGGTCAAAACCGCTATCCATCCTAGACTGTGGTTTAGTACCCATAAGGCCTTGTGCTGTAATCAGGGAGCAGTACACGCTTGTTGTACACAACTCTGAAACGCTTAGACACTACTCGGTTTTTCAACGTGAATGTTCTTTTATCTCTAGCAATTGTGTCTGCATTAGCAAGGACATGATCATCATCACCACCCTCACCCCGTACAAAGTTGTCAACCAGTCGTGTCAGCGTCTCCAAATTAACAATGGTTGTGTTGTAGCTGTTGAGCGTAATGCCTTTTGCTTTGAGACAGGTCAGACCTTTAACGGTTTTGTAACCATATGTCTTTGGCCCACCACTAACAAATTGTGCTATGCTGTCACCATTCGGTAACTCATCGGTCAAGTCACCCAAGAACGGACCCAGTGGGGGGACCCAATCCCCATGGCGTGTGACAAAGATCACGGAATCAGTGTCTGTGTAGAGTACACGTCTATCCAACTTTTCCAAGAGTGAATACAACTCAAGTCTAGCATAAGCGGTTGTGAACGCGGTAATAAAAATGTTGCCGTTACGTGGTTTGATTGGTGTCTGTTTTGTGTAACGCCACTGTACCATCGCAACAGTGTCTGAGATGAACGAGAAATAACCAACATCTATTTCACTGGAAAAAAGGTAGTGGCTAAACTCCTCCGGATCTGTAATTAACATTGTGTTCATAAGGTTAGTCCGCTCGCCCATCTTACCCCAAAGAATATTCATTGCCAATCTACACAATGGAAAGAACAGCTTACCGCCAACCCT
Organism: Esox lucius; assembly: GCF_011004845.1. NCBI lineage: Eukaryota > Metazoa > Chordata > Actinopteri > Esociformes > Esocidae > Esox > Esox lucius. The sequence goes on from NW_022995024.1 coordinate 150,672, forward strand.
GTGTGGTAAAACGGGGTGATAAAGGCCTTTCGGAGGACACACTGTAGCCTTAACAATACCAAAGTAGTTGTCTAGTGGTTTGAAATCTCGAAAGATTATGTCTGGATGCCCAATCGGATAAGTCTTTGTCTTGTTGCAGAATGAGTAAAGACTACAGACATCGTTATACTGAATAGTCTCCCCTTCTCGAGCCATAAACTTCAGATGAATCGCATTAGTACGACCACCAAAAAGAGCATCCCGAGGGTCAAGGCGCTCTGGAGCACCAAAGGTCTTCAAGAAAGCTTTGACATCTGCGGATGTGTTTTTAAGCCGGTTCCACTCACACTCCCATATGTATTGAACATGTACGTTGTGTTGTTCTTTCAAAGCCTCTAGCTATGTCAACCATTGCTGGTGCATCAACCCTACTGAATCTTTGTCATTGGATTGATGCTTGTTGAACAATGACACTTTGGGTGACCGTGCCAGAAACAACATAGAAATTCATAGACCGTGCTAAAACCATCACGTTCAGCATTTCCATCAACGTAGTAGGCACCGATTTTCACTTCACCCCTGTTCAGGGCGTGCTGTATTGATATATTCTTATCGGAGGCCACATATTCAAGCCACTGGATTGAGCTGTTTGAGAATGTCTTCTGACAACGGTTGTAGTTGTCTGAGGGGACCAATGCAATGGTGTCCTTGGTGAGGAATCTGTTGCAAAAGACTTTCATACAAGCCGAAGCAATCGTAATTGACCGGAATGGGTCAACACCACCACACTCCAGGAACTCGAGTCTGTAGCGCATACAACCCTCTCTCAAGATGACCACATCATTCACGCAGTAAGCTTTTATTTCATCCTGCATGACAAAGGGGTCTGCGGAAACAGTTGCATACCATTGCAGAAACTCATCTTTTTCTTTAGCCATCATGGTATTCACACCATAGTAATGCGGTTCCGGATGGGGGCCAACATAGTTCTCATTCTCCTTGATGTTAAACTTGTAAGGAAAGTAGTATTTTTTCGAATCCTTAAAACCCATAGGATGTGGCAAGGCCGACAGCTTCGTAGGTAGGAAGCAATGACTATCAATGTATCTCTGATTGAATGTGCTGTCTGTAAAAATCATGAGCTTGCTACCATTAGCAATAAGTGTCGTGCCAATACCATTGTTAGCAAGGTACTGCATCAAGATGTAACCATCGAAACCTTTAGAGTTGTGTGCTATAAATGTGTAGTCATTATATTTCGGTTGCCTAAACTTTTGAAAAAAAGCAGTGACACAACCATCTCCAGCTGAACACCACGTCTTGTTATCAAAGCTTATTGCACACACAAAATTTGCAGTGTGTACACCATTCACCGGATTGGCAATTGTCTCAAAATCATAAAATATGTAGCGCTCACTGGGGTCCTCGGGCTTGGCAGGTTTTATAAAACACTGATGATTCATTTCAAAAGCCAGATCCACATTACAATTGGGGCACATGTTAGCTCTGCACCTGTGTGCTTTATAGTTGGTAATACTGACATTGTAATAGCGACCACAATCGACACAGTATTTCTTCTGGTCACACCTGCTAACCCAACGATCCACACTTTTGTGGTGCTTCAAACGTTTATGCTGGCTATAACAAAAATCTGAATAACATATCCGTTTACAGTCAGGGCACTGCTTTGTGTTACGGGGTTGGGTATGACAATCTTCATGAAGACAGACACTACAGCTATGTTTACAACCATGATCACCATGTGTGTTGAAACCGGTATAGCACCAGTCACAAACATAAGACGCACCCAGAAACCCCTTCAGATTCATGATACTGTAGAAATGGTTATTGTGTAAGTACATAAAGACAGTTCTAGGGTGGGTTCCCTTGCTGTTTTGAAACTTGGTAAAGTGACCATCCCGTGTTCGGTGTAAGACAACAATTTTACATCCTGTCATTTCTTCAAACTGAACAATATCTGTGAATGACACACATTCATCTAACACTAAACCAGCCCCCTTATGTAGCTCACGACCACTAACCAGGGCCTCGGGATATGTGTACTGCGGGTTCAACATACCCATCAAACAAACAGAAAAACACGTAGAATCATTATTCACAGCCACATATAAATGTCTTCTTTTTTTATTGATAATCTGATCTATCAACAATGTTTGAGCTTTACGTGGGGCACCACCCTCACGGTTTTTGACAATTTGTACCACCAGTTCTAGTGATTCATCAATCATAAGCTCCGTATTACTCTGCATAACACTTTCAAGTAAATTACCAAACGTGCGTTTATTATATTCATCCGCTCTCATGGTCACATGTACGGGATCTATCAGAGATTCACCAATCAACTCAATCTGCAGACGATCACCAGGCCCTTGTACAAAGTCTGAGGCTCTAACAATCAAAGTATCCAAGCCTGCCATAATACTTGCGTAGAATGTGGCAAAATCACCAACTTCACCAGTATTTTGTAAATTTATCAACTGTCGTAATTCAACATTGTCAAACGCATTACGCTGTATAACTCTAACATCGCCATCACTGCACTGAGTTTGCATCAGAGAGCTCGAAGGAGTGTCAACTAGATCGTGTGAAAAATGGGGGCTACTAAGCTCGGTTAACAAGCCTTGTATCTGAGGATTATTGTGCGCATCGCTGTGTAACAAAGTAATGGTTGGTTCATTTGTATTTTGGGGTGTGGTCGATTGATTATGTGTAGAGGTTGTTGGCTGTTCCGTGTCTGGACTGTCGTTAGGATTATCTTTCGCCATTTCTCTGGTTTAACGTGTAAATAACAATCCACTTTTCAGATTTAAATATTCTAACTCAAACATACATTTACATACAGTTTTGAAGAGTTGGCTGTATTACCTTCAGCTTTCAAGCCTGAAAGAAAACAAAAATCCCCTCACGCTGTGCAGCCACAAGGAAGGGTGTCCGTAACTGACCCCATTGTGGTAATGTACTTTGTATCATCACCCGGCTGTCCTCAATCTGTTGGAATATAGAATGTTGTACCAAGGGTCAGTATGCATAGTCATAATTGTTAATAACACTTTAGAACAAGACTGTAAAAAAATTTCTGTAAATAATTAAACTTACACAAAGTATCTGCTCAGGTTGTGTAAGATCACAGTCTGACCACCCAGTCCAACTGACGCAGATGCCGGTCACTTGAACTAAATACAAATAGGATTAACAAGCGTATACAGGTAATTAAAGCTGATTAACAATAATGTCAAAAGTCTACTTACCAAGATTTGGAGGTCCAAAAATGTGTTTACCAAACAAGGTCGGTGTTCAAATCCACTCAACCTAAACCGGAGATTTAAACAGGCAATATGAAAGACAGCTAAAAATGAATGGATTGTGCAATCGTAAAATTGATTTACAAATTCTTAAAAAGTTGCATCACAATTCAAATAAATTACTTCAAAAAAAATAACTTGTACTTACAACAGAAACGATATACTCCACGCTTGAAACAACCGCTGTCTTTTGTGGATGCTGCGGGTTTAATTACTGTCTTCACATCGCAGCCGGGGCTCCTCCAGCAAGTCACGCCTCTTAACTTTGTCATTGGTTACATATCATCGTTCTTCACGTTAGTTTCAAATTGTGTTAGAACTATACATGCTGCAATGATACAAATTCAGGATAAAACGTAACAATTTAGTTCTGATATTTGTAGCCATTTGGCAACCAAATATATTGCTATATCCTGTCTGGTAGAACAGCCGTTCTCGTTAATTTTCGCGGCTCAGCCGTGACATCACGTCATAGAATTGTATATATTAACGATAAACTCATCTGCTTACATATAAACGCGTGCTATTGTCACCATATCGCCATTAATCAGTTCAACATTTAACAAACACAGGACCATAATACAGCAATACAAAATCAGATTTCACGAGTTGGTCATTAAGAGAATGCAGCATCTTCACCCGGAAGTGACAGCATAAGCCCATACTAACACAAATACTATAGTATTTTTTAACCAACTTTGCCTATTATTAAACATTTCTACCAATGTGTGGTAAAACAATCTTGCGTTGATCTCTGTTGTACAATTTCAAAAGACGGCTTTACGAATGTTTTAGTTACCTGAAATAAACTATCCTTACCTGTCAACGATTCGCCGTTCATGCAAATTTATACGCGCCCTTGCTGGTAACTTTGTAACGTTTTGCCATATAATGCAACTTAGAAGTTAATGCTGACTTAACCATTTTTATTACAAAACTCAACATTGCTCATACATACACTTGTTTTTATTCATAACAATATTTTAAAACCCCAACCGCTACACAATCCACCTTTGCGAAATGTGTGGTTGGCCCTGGGCCATGGATGCTCCTTCAAAATAATAGCATTGCTCATGCGATGTTAGCTTGCTGTAATGCTGTTTTGTACTACAAACTGTGAGACACGGGATGGTTTCTAACCTGCATATACTACAGTTTGTATTAGTGGTTATTTAGGGACCATTACTACTGGGCAGATATAAACTTGAAGCCCATCTCTTGTTAAAATGAATGTTGGGCTGAAAACTATCCAAACTCGTAAGTCCCGCCCCATCCCCTTCTTTATATCTTACAGAAAAACACGTCTCTCACGTGTAACTCCGTGTTTGTGGAAAAACACCATGTTACAACCACATTGCAAAACATGGAAGTTTACATCTGTACCACAAGGCATTGGAACCCTGGCCCCCTTTTGTTTAACACCAAACACCTTACCGCTGACACAACACTTATTTACTGCCTGGGAATTTAACATTCCGGAACCCTAAGCCCCATTTGTTAATCATCAAACATAACCCACCTGTTATAACACTAGTCTGGTTTGCTCATCAGGCGTTGTAAAACATCAAACACTGACACATCAATGTAATCATGAATCACAAAGTCACCGGACATGCATACGTCACTCCTGAAGTCCCACCCTAACATACGTCATACCGGAAGTCCCACCTTAACATACGTCATACCGGAAGTCCCACCCTAACATACGTCATACCGAAAGTCCCACCCTACAAACCGGATGTCCCGCCCACCTGTCACATCAATATGGAAGTCCCGCCCCCAGGGCCATAAATCACCATTCTGACACAATATACCCTACACTAACTACTCTCCTATAAGGGTTAAGTGCAGTGTGCAGTGTGCTTGTGTATGGAGGTCAACAGGCCCTGACCTTTGTAAATGCTTCCCATCAATAGAGAACAGAGTATATAGTCTTGCCTGAATAGGGGACCAGAGGAAGGGCATAATTTCATGACTCCTGTAGCCAGGAGAGGGCACTCCTATAAGGGGCTAAGTGCAGTGTGCAGTGTGCCTGTTTATGGAGCTCAACAGGCCCTGACCTTTGTAAATGCTTCCCATCAATAGATTACAGAGTATATAGTATTGCCTGAATATGGGACCAGAGAAAGGGCATTCTACATGACTGCTGTAGCCAGGAGAGGGCACTCCTATAAGGGGCTAAGTGCAGTGTGCTTGTGTATGGAGGTCAACAGGCCCTGACCTTTGTAAGTGTTTCCCATGAATAGAGAACAGAGTAAATAGTGTTGCCTGTATAGGGGACCAGAGGAAGGGCATAATTTCATGACTCCTGTAGCCAGGAGATAGTGCTCCTATAAGGGGCTAAGTGCAGAGCGCCAGTGTATGGAGGTCAACAGGCCCTGACCTTTTGTAAATGTTTCCCATGAATAGAGAACAGAGTAAATAGTGTTACCTGTTTAGGGGACCAGAGGAAGGGCATCATTTCATGACTCCTGTAGCCAGGAGAGAGCACTCCTATAAGGGGTAAATGCAGGTTGCCTGTGTATGGAGGTCACAAGGCCCTGGCCTTGTGAATAGAGAACGGACTAAATAGTCTTGCCTGAATAGGGGACCAGAGGAAGGGCATTCTAAATGACTGCTGTAGCCAGGAGAGAATGCTCCTGTGTGGGGTAATTGCAGGTTGCCTGTGTATGGAGGTCACAAGGCCCTGGCCAATGTAGATGTTTACCCACGACTAGAGAACAGAATAAATAGTCTTGCCGGAATAGGGGACCAGAGCAAAGGCATTCTAAATGACTCCTGTAGCCAGGAGAGAGTGCTCCTCTGTGGGGTAAATGCAGTGTGCTTGTGTATGGAGGTCAACAGGCCCTGACCTTTGTAAATGTTTCCCATGAATAGAGAACAGAGTATATAGTCTTGCCTGAATAGGGGACCAGAGGAAGGGCATTCTACATGACTGCTGTAGCCAGGACAGTGTGCTCCTATAAGGGGCTAAGTGCAGTGTGCCTGTGTATGGAGCTCAACAGGCCCTGCCCTTTGTAAATGTTTCCCATAGATAGAGAACAGCATAAATTGTCTTGCCTGTATAGGGGACCAGAGGAAGGGCATTATTCCATGACTGCTGTAGCCAGGAGAGGGCACTCCTGTATGGGGCATATGCAGAGTGCTTGTGTATGGAGCTCAACAGGCCCTGACCTTTGTAAATGTTTCCCATGAATAGAGAACAGCTTACACATTGTTGCCTAAATAGGGGACCAGAGGAAGGGCATCATTTCATTACTCCTGTAGCCAGGAGAGGGCACTCCTGTATGGGGCATATGCAGAGATCTTGTGTATGGAGCTCAACAGGCCCTGACCTTTGTAAATGTTTCCAATGAATAGGGAGCAGTATAAATAGTCTTGCCTACACGAAGGGACTTCGTCGGCGCCTGCCGCGCAAAAGGCCTGAAAAAATACTAGCCTCCCGTACTTGGTGTACCCGCCCGTTTTCTTCGCGCTACAAATAGGCATGGGAACATACTCCCCCAGTCCAAATTTTGAACAATACTTGGCAAATGTACATAATATACTTGCCAAAAGACCACCCAATGGAATTACCCATAATACACTTCACTCCATACTCCCCCAGTCCAAATTTTGAACAATACTTGGCAAATGTACATAATATACTTGCCAAATGTACGCCTAATGGAATTACCCATAATACACTTCACTCCATACTCCCCCAGTCCAAATTTTGAAATTTACTGGGCAAATGTACATATCCAGTGTATTACATTGCCGGTGGCTGTGTAATACATTGCAAATGTACACAAAATTGGATTATCAATAGAACACATAGGAACATACTCCCCCAGTCCAAATTTTGAACAATACATGGCAAATGTACAAGCTATACTTGCCAAAAGACCACCCAATGGAATTACCCATAATACACTTCACTCCATACTTCCCCCAGTCCAAATTTTGAAATTTACTGGGCAAATGTACATTTTCAGTGTATTACATTGCCGGTGGCAGTGTAATACATTGCAAATGTACACAAAATTGGATTATCAATAGAACACATGGGAACATACTCCCCCAGTCCAAATTTTGAACAATACTTGGCAAATGTACATAATATACTTGCCAAATGTACGCCTAATGGAATTACCCATAATACACTTCACTCCATACACCCCCAGTCCAAATTTTGAAATTTACTGGGCAAATGTACATATCCAGTGTATTACATTGCCGGTGGCTGTGTAATACATTGCAAATGTACACAAAATTGGATTATCAATAGAACACATGGGAACATACTCCCCCAGTCCAAATTTTGAACAATACTTGGCAAATGTACATAATATACTTGCCAAATGTACGACTAATGGAATTACCCATTATACACTTCACTCCATACTCCCCCAGTCCAATTTTTGAAATTTACTGGGCAAATGTACATTTTCAGTGTATTACATTGCCGGTGGCAGTGTAATACATTGCAAATGTACACAAAATTGGATTATCAATAGAACACATGGGAACATACTCCCCCAGTCCAAATTTTGAACAATACATGGCAAATGTACAAGCTATACTTGCCAAAATACCACCCAATGGAATTACCCATAATACACTTCACTCCATACTTCCCCCAGTCCAAATTTTGAAATTTACTGGGCAAATGTACATTTTCAGTGTATTACATTGCCGGTGGCAGTGTAATACATTGCAAATGTACACAAAATTGGATTATCAATAGAACACATGGGAACATACTCCCCCAGTCCAAATTTTGAACAATACTTGGCAAATGTACATAATATACTTGCCAAATGTACGCCTAATGGAATTACCCATAATACACTTCACTCCATACTCCCCCAGTCCAAATTTTGAAATTTACTGGGCAAATGTACATATCCAGTGTATTACATTGCCGGTGGCAGTGTAATACATTGCAAATGTACACAAAATTGGATTATCAATAGAACACATGGGAACATACTCCCCCAGTCCAAATTTTGAACAATACATGGCAAATGTACAAGCTATACTTGCCAAAAGACCACCCAATGGAATTACCCATAATACACTTCACTCCATACTTCCCCCATTCCAAATTTTGAAATTTACTGGGCAAATGTACATTTTCAGTGTATTACATTGCCGGTGGCAGTGTAATACATTGCAAATGTACACAAAATTGGATTATCAATAGAACACATGGGAACATACTCCCCCAGTCCAAATTTTGAACAATACTTGGCAAATGTACATAATATACTTGCCAAATGTACGCCTAATGAAATTACCCATAATACACTTCACTCCATACTCCCCCAGTCCAAATTTTGAAATTTACTGGGCAAATGTACATATCCAGTGTATTACATTGCCGGTGGCTGTGTAATACATTGCAAATGTACACAAAATTGGATTATAAATAGAACACATGGGAACATACTCCCCCAGTCCAAATTTTGAACAATACATGGCAAATGTACAAGCTATACTTGCCAAAAGACCACCCAATGGAATTACCCATAATACACTTCACTCCATACTTCCCCCATTCCAAATTTTGAAATTTACTGGGCAAATGTACATTTTCAGTGTATTACATTGCCGGTGGCTGTGTAATACATTGCAAATGTACACAAAATTGGATTATCAATAGAACACATGGGAACATACTCCCCCAGTCCAAATTTTGAACAATACTTGGCAAATGTACATAATATACTTGCCAAATGTACGCCTAATGGAATTACCCATAATACACTTCACTCCATACTCCCCCAGTCCAAATTTTGAAATTTACTGGGCAAATGTACATATCCAGTGTATTACATTGCCGGTGGCTGTGTAATACATTGCAAATGTACACCCAATGGAATTACCCATACACTTCGGTCTAAACTCCCACAATTGCAGATTTGACGTTTACACTCTAATCACTGCTACACAGGATGTTTCTCATTACATGGGAACATCCAGAAACATTGAAATAGATAACCGGTTACATGGTATGACTACTGTCCATATGCAGTGTAGTACATTGCAAATGTACACCCAATGGAATTACACATAATGCACTTCACTTCATAATCCCCTTGTCAAAATTTTGATATTTACTGGGCAAATGTACATGCTATACTTCTCAATTGCAAAGCCCAATGGAATTATCCATAATACACTTCACTCCATACTCCCCCATTCCAAATTTTTCATTTACTGGGCAAATGTACATGATTTACTTCCAATTTGTACACCCATTCCCCTGGCTACAGGAGTCTTGGAGATTGCCCTTCCTCTGGTCCCCCTCTCGCAGCTTCTGGTCCACCTCTGTCCCTCTGGTCCCCCTCTCTCCCAGCCTCTGTTCCCCTTCCTGGGCAGCATTCTGGGCTCAAACAGCCTGGGCCTGCCCACCTCCATAACCTGGCGCTCCCTGAGGGCCAGAGTACCCTCTCTTAAGCACCCTCCACTGACTAAACCAAGATAGCCGCGGCCCCAGGAAAAATGGACACCAGGTAACACAAATCCACTTTTGGGCACTTGGGAACCCTCTGGACTTTGTCTGATTTCCGAAAAGTTTTTGGTCACCAGTGAACCCTCTGGACTTGGTCTTATTTTAGAATTTTTTTTGGGCACCTGGTAACCCACACTCTGGACTTAGTCTGATTTCCGAAAATTTTTTGGGCACCTGGGAACCCTCTGTACGCCCAATGGGATTCCCCATACTACACATTAGGACATACTCCCCCGGTCAAAATTTGTAATTTACTGGGCAAATGTACACACAATACTTCTCAATTGTACGCCCAATGGGATTCCCCATACTACATATTAGGACATACTCCCCCGGTCAAAATTTGTAATTTACTGGGCAAATGTACACACAATACTTCTCAATTGTACGCCCAATGGGATTCCCCATACTACATATTAGGACATACTCCCCCGGTCAAAATTTGTAATTTACTGGGCAATTGTACACACAATACTTCTCAATTGTACGCCCAATGGAATTACCCGTAATGCACTTCACTCCATACTCCCCCAGTCCAAATTTGTAATTTACTGGGCAAATGTACACGCAATACTTCCCAATTGTACGCCCAATGGGATTCCCCATAATACACATCAGGACATACTCCCCCGGTCAAAATTTGTAATTTACTGGGCAAATGTACACGCAATAATTCTCAATTGTACGCCCAATGGGATTCCCCATTCTACATATTAGGACATACTCCCCTGGTCAAAATGTGTAATTTACTGGGCAAATGTACACGCAATACTTCTCAATTGTACGCCCAATGGAATTACCCATAATGCACTTCACTCCATACTCCCCCTGTCCAAATTTTGAAATGTACTGGGCAAATGTACTTAGAATACTTCCCAATTGTGCACCTAATGGGATTACCCCATAGAACACATTTGTACATACTTCCCCTGTCCATTTCTTGACATTAACAGGACAAATTTACATAGAAAAAAACTCAGGTAGGCCAACTCCTGTACATTTGCAATGTAAATGAATGGGTAGGAAATAATTCCCAATTGTACATTTGAAGGAAACATCTTAAAGGCATGGGAGTTGGATTTTCCAAGTGTACATCAAGAAACAAATGTGTTGCACATTATTATTATGCATTTTAAGGCTTTTCTTCAATGTACAATTGGGCAGTATTTCCTACCCATTCATTTACATTGCAAATGTACAGGACATGTCCTTACCTACTCGTGTACATTTGCAATGTAAATGAATGGGTAGGAAATACTGCCCAATTGTACATTTGAAGGAAACATCTTAAAGGCATGGGAGTTGGATTTTCCAAGTGTACATCAAGAAACAAACGTGTTGCACATTATTATTAAGCATTTTAAGGCTTTTCTTCAATGTACAATTGGGCAGTATTTCCTACCCATTCATTTACATTGCAAATGTACAGGACATGTCCTTACCTACTCGTGTACATTTGCAATGTAAATGAATGGGTAGGAAATACTGCCCAATTGTACATTTGAAGGAAACATCTTAAAGACATGGGAGTTGGATTTTCCAAGTGTACATCAAGAAACAAATGTGTTGCACATTATTATTATGCATTTTAAGGCTTTTCTTCAATGTACAATTGGGCAGTATTTCCTACCCATTCATTTACATTGCAAATGTACAGGACATGTCCTTACCTACTCGTGTACATTTGCAATGTAAATGAATGGGTAGGAAATACTGCCCAATTGTACATTTGAAGGAAACATCTTAAAGGCATGGGAGTTGGATTTTCCAAGTGTACATCAAGAAACAAACGTGTTGCACATTATTATTAAGCATTTTAAGGCTTTTCTTCAATGTACAATTGGGCAGTATTTCCTACCCATTCATTTACATTGTAAATGTACAAGAGTCAGTTAAGGTAACTCCTGTACATTTGCAATGCACAGAGGGGAACCCCTAACAGGTATGAGGTATGTTCTCCCCTTTTATGAACATTGCTTGTGGACGGTGTACTCTTGTTGTGTTTTTCTTGGACTGTACATTTGCTGTGTAATACATTGCCACTGGCAATGTATTACGCAGGCCCTGGACGTAAACAAGGCCCGAAACACATCCTGTGTAGTAGTGATTTATGTGTTTTTGACATATTGCGGCCCGTAGGACGCTCATAGACACACCGTTTTCGACGTGCTCCATCGGGGGAATGGGGTGATGAATCATCCACACAGTTATGCCAGCTGTGTGCAGTTTTTCATTCTGCAATTGTACAATTTGTATTCAGCAATTGTACACTTTGCTCTCTCCCATTGACAATACATTGCCTACTCCTCAAATTTCACCTCAAGCTTTAACGGGTTTCCGAGTGTCGTAAAGAGCTGTGCTTTGGATATGTTCATCGGGGGTGGGCCTAGTCTACCTGGTACGATCTGTAGCCTCCTGCGTCCACAGGAAGTCACCTCTGACCCCCGAAACTTTTTGCAAGTCATCCCATAGACAATACATTGCCTACTCCTCAAATTTCACCTCAAGCTTTAACGGGTTTCCGAGTGTCGTAAAGAGCTGTGCTTTGGATATGTTCATCGGGGGTGGGCCTAGTCTACCTGGTACGATCTGTAGCCTCCTGCGTCCACAGGAAGTCACCTCTGACCCCCGAAACTTTTTGCAAGTCATCCCATAGACAATACATTGCCTACTCCTCAAATTTCACCTCAAGCTTTAACGGGTTTCCGAGTGTCGGAAAGAGCTGTGCTTCGGATATGTTCATCGGGGGTGTGCCTAGTCTACCTGGTACGATCTGTAGCCTCCTGCGTCCACAGGAAGCCGTTTGTGACCCCCGAAATGTGTTACAGGCCTCCCATGTATAATACATTGCCACCGGCAATGTAATACGCAGGCAATGGACGTAGACTAGGCCCGAAACACATCCTGTGTAGTAGTGATTTATGTGTTTTTGACATATTGCGGCCCGTAGGACGCTCATAGACACACCGTTTTCGACGTGCTCCATCGGGGGAATGGGGTGATGAATCATCCACACAGTTATGCCAGCTGTGTGCAGTTTTTCATTCTGCAATTGTACAATTTGTATTCAGCAATTGTACACTTTGCTCTCTCCCATTGACAATACATTGCCTACTCCTCAAATTTCACCTCAAGCTTTAACGGGTTTCCGAGTGTCGTAAAGAGCTGTGCTTCGGATATGTTCATCGGGGGTGGGCCTAGTCTACCTGGTACGATCTGTAGCCTCCTGCGTCCACAGGAAGTCACCTCTGACCCCCGAAACTTTTTGCAAGTCATCCCATAGACAATACATTGCCTACTCCTCAAATTTCACCTCAAGCTTTAACGGGTTTCCGAGTGTCGTAAAGAGCTGTGCTTCGGATATGTTCATCGGGGGTGTGCCTAGTCTACCTGGTACGATCTGTAGCCTCCTGCGTCCACAGGAAGCCGTTTGTGACCCCCGAAATGTGTTACAGGCCTCCCATGTATAATACATTGCCACCGGCAATGTAATACGCAGGCAATGGACGTAGACTAGGCCCGAAACACATCCTGTGTAGTAGTGATTTATGTGTTTTTGACATATTGCGGCCCGTAGGACGCTCATAGACACACTGTTTTCGACGTGCTCCATCGGGGGAATGGGGTGATGAATCATCCACACAGTTATGCCAGCTGTGTGCAGTTTTTCATTCTGCAATTGTACAATTTGTATTCAGCAATTGTACACTTTGCTCTCTCCCATTGACAATACATTGCCTACTCCTCAAATTTCACCTCAAGCTTTAACGGGTTTCCGAGTGTCGTAAAGAGCTGTGCTTTGGATATGTTCATCGGGGGTGGGCCTAGTCTACCTGGTACGATCTGTAGCCTCCTGCGTCCACAGGAAGTCACCTCTGACCCCCGAAACTTTTTGCAAGTCATCCCATAGACAATACATTGCCTACTCCTCAAATTTCACCTCAAGCTTTAACGGGTTTCCGAGTGTCGGAAAGAGCTGTGCTTCGGATATGTTCATCGGGGGTGTGCCTAGTCTACCTGGTACGATCTGTAGCCTCCTGCGTCCACAGGAAGCCGTTTGTGACCCCCGAAATGTGTTACAGGCCTCCCATGTATAATACATTGCCACCGGCAATGTAATACGCAGGCAATGGATGTAGACTAGGCCCGAAACACATCCTGTGTAGTAGTGATTTATGTGTTTTTGACATATTGCGGCCCGTAGGACGCTCATAGACACACTGTTTTCGACGTGCTCCATCGGGGGAATGGGGTGATGAATCATCCACACAGTTATGCCAGCTGTGTGCAGTTTTTCATTCTGCAATTGTACAATTTGTATTCAGCAATTGTACACTTTGCTCTCTCCCATTGACAATACATTGCCTACTCCTCAAATTTCACCTCAAGCTTTAACGGGTTTCCGAGTGTCGTAAAGAGCTGTGCTTTGGATATGTTCATCGGGGGTGGGCCTAGTCTACCTGGTACGATCTGTAGCCTCCTGCGTCCACAGGAAGTCACCTCTGACCCCCGAAACTTTTTGCAAGTCATCCCATAGACAATACATTGCCTACTCCTCAAATTTCACCTCAAGCTTTAACGGGTTTCCGAGTGTCGGAAAGAGCTGTGCTTCGGATATGTTCATCGGGGGTGTGCCTAGTCTACCTGGTACGATCTGTAGCCTCCTGCGTCCACAGGAAGCCGTTTGTGACCCCCGAAATGTGTTACAGGCCTCCCATGTATAATACATTGCCACCGGCAATGTAATACGCAGGCAATGGACGTAGACTAGGCCCGAAACACATCCTGTGTAGTAGTGATTTATGTGTTTTTGACATATTGCGGCCCGTAGGACGCTCATAGACACACTGTTTTCGACGTGCTCCATCGGGGGAATGGGGTGATGAATCATCCACACAGTTATGCCAGCTGTGTGCAGTTTTTCATTCTGCAATTGTACAATTTGTATTCAGCAATTGTACACTTTGCTCTCTCCCATTGACAATACATTGCCTACTCCTCAAATTTCACCTCAAGCTTTAACGGGTTTCCGAGTGTCGTAAAGAGCTGTGCTTCGGATATGTTCATCGGGGGTGGGCCTAGTCTACCTGGTACGATCTGTAGCCTCCTGCGTCCACAGGAAGCCGTTTGTGACCCCCGAAATGTGTTACAGGCCTCCCATGTATAATACATTGCCACCGGCAATGTAATACGCAGGCAATGGATGTAGACTAGGCCCGAAACACATCCTGTGTAGTAGTGATTTATGTGTTTTTGACATATTGCGGCCTGTAGGTCGCTCATAGACACACCGTTTTCGACGTGCTCCATCGGGGGAATGGGGTGATGAATCATCCACACAGTTATGCCAGCTGTGTGCAGTTTTTCATTCTGCAATTGTACAATTTGTATTCAGCAATTGTACACTTTGCTCTCTCCCATTGACAATACATTGCCTACTCCTCAAATTTCACCTCAAGCTTTAACGGGTTTCCGAGTGTCGTAAAGAGCTGTGCTTTGGATATGTTCATCGGGGGTGGGCCTAGTCTACCTGGTACGATCTGTAGCCTCCTGCGTCCACAGGAAGTCACCTCTGACCCCCGAAACTTTTTGCAAGTCATCCCATAGACAATACATTGCCTACTCCTCAAATTTCACCTCAAGCTTTAACGGGTTTCCGAGTGTCGGAAAGAGCTGTGCTTCGGATATGTTCATCGGGGGTGTGCCTAGTCTACCTGGTACGATCTGTAGCCTCCTGCGTCCACAGGAAGCCGTTTGTGACCCCCGAAATGTGTTACAGGCCTCCCATGTATAATACATTGCCACCGGCAATGTAATACGCAGGCAATGGACGTAGACTAGGCCCGAAACACATCCTGTGTAGTAGTGATTTATGTGTTTTTGACATATTGCGGCCCGTAGGACGCTCATAGACACACTGTTTTCGACGTGCTCCATCGGGGGAATGGGGTGATGAATCATCCACACAGTTATGCCAGCTGTGTGCAGTTTTTCATTCTGCAATTGTACAATTTGTATTCAGCAATTGTACACTTTGCTCTCTCCCATTGACAATACATTGCCTACTCCTCAAATTTCACCTCAAGCTTTAACGGGTTTCCGAGTGTCGTAAAGAGCTGTGCTTTGGATATGTTCATCGGGGGTGGGCCTAGTCTACCTGGTACGATCTGTAGCCTCCTGCGTCCACAGGAAGTCACCTCTGACCCCCGAAACTTTTTGCAAGTCATCCCATAGACAATACATTGCCTACTCCTCAAATTTCACCTCAAGCTTTAACGGGTTTCCGAGTGTCGGAAAGAGCTGTGCTTCGGATATGTTCATCGGGGGTGTGCCTAGTCTACCTGGTACGATCTGTAGCCTCCTGCGTCCACAGGAAGCCGTTTGTGACCCCCGAAATGTGTTACAGGCCTCCCATGTATAATACATTGCCACCGGCAATGTAATACGCAGGCAATGGATGTAGACTAGGCCCGAAACACATCCTGTGTAGTAGTGATTTATGTGTTTTTGACATATTGCGGCCCGTAGGACGCTCATAGACACACTGTTTTCGACGTGCTCCATCGGGGGAATGGGGTGATGAATCATCCACACAGTTATGCCAGCTGTGTGCAGTTTTTCATTCTGCAATTGTACAATTTGTATTCAGCAATTGTACACTTTGCTCTCTCCCATTGACAATACATTGCCTACTCCTCAAATTTCACCTCAAGCTTTAACGGGTTTCCGAGTGTCGTAAAGAGCTGTGCTTTGGATATGTTCATCGGGGGTGGGCCTAGTCTACCTGGTACGATCTGTAGCCTCCTGCGTCCACAGGAAGTCACCTCTGACCCCCGAAACTTTTTGCAAGTCATCCCATAGACAATACATTGCCTACTCCTCAAATTTCACCTCAAGCTTTAACGGGTTTCCGAGTGTCGGAAAGAGCTGTGCTTCGGATATGTTCATCGGGGGTGTGCCTAGTCTACCTGGTACGATCTGTAGCCTCCTGCGTCCACAGGAAGCCGTTTGTGACCCCCGAAATGTGTTACAGGCCTCCCATGTATAATACATTGCCACCGGCAATGTAATACGCAGGCAATGGACGTAGACTAGGCCCGAAACACATCCTGTGTAGTAGTGATTTATGTGTTTTT
>NW_022995024.1:168108-183460 GCF_011004845.1 Esox lucius
GGGGTCAGGGGTCTAGGCCAATGGGCCCCAGGTTAGGGTATATAGGATATAGGGTCCAAATTAGGGTTAAAACCGGTTAGGGTTAGGAGTAGGGGGTCAAAGGTTAAGTTTAGGTATGGGTTAGGAAACTTGAAAGGTGGGTGCCATAAGCCCCAGTGCATGAACTATGCACCCACAGTCAAACCCAGAACCCTCACCTCTCATTCAAGCCTGAGCGTTGCATTGTACCTAATTTATGTATCCAAATTCTTTCAGCCCTCCTCCTCTGGGCAGTGGACCATCAATAATTGGCCTCCAGCACTGTAGCCTCCAACTGAGGCCAGCCTTGCGAAATGAAATGTTGTACCAGAGGGGTACCAGTGTCCTTTTTCCTAATAAAATTATACCTGTGTTGGGTAAACCTAGTCAAAAGGGTATTCCCAGTTTCTCCCACGTATTGGAGGTTGCAATGTTTGCATTTAATAAGGTATACACAGTTTTTAGTCTGGAAACCGGTGCCCCCCTGGGTTTTGAAAACCTCACAGTTGCGATGGCTTTGACCCAAAAAGAGTGTTTATAGAAATCCCCCTTCCCCACCTGCTTGGGGGAGATAGGGGTTTAATTTTAGCTTTAACTAGGGTGTCCTGTAGATTTTGGTTTCGTCTGTACGCCGCAATCAACCTATGACCTGCCAAAAGGTTGGAATGTTCTGTAAAAGAAATACAATTTTGTCTGACCACCCTCATCAATTTAACAGTATATGGGGAGTATGTGGTGATGACCGGCAGAATGGAGTCCAGCATCTGGGGTTTAATCTGTTGAAAAGTCTTAAGGGCTTTCCTGAACATGGTCCTGGTGTATCCCCTAGATGAAAACTGGATCTGAACAAAAGGGCATGTGTGTCAGTGTCCTTGAAATACACTTTAACCTCCAACTTGCCTGTGTTGTTGAATGCAGGGCCTTTATAAGTGGAGGTGTCAAGGAAGTCCATGTGGACTTAACCTTAATGGATGGTTATGGTTGTTTAGGGTGGTCAGAAAAACATCAAAATCCTCTCTCGAATGGGTCCAAATCCCCAGATATCATCCAGGAACCTGTAATATTGTAAAGGTTGTTTTGGACAGGCAGCCAGGGCAGAAGATTCCCATTCTGCCATGAATATGTTGGCATAGGCCGGGGCAAATTTCTTGCCCATGGCTGTCCCTTTGATTTGTAGGTAAAATTTCCCATCGATTTCAAAATCATTCCTTGATCAATTTATTTCCAGTAATTCAATAAGTTCCTTATCAGGCCCCCTAATATCAGGATATTTAAGGAAAATATTTCTAATGGATTGGATGCCCTCACGGATGTCAATATTGGTATATAAACTATCCACATCCATGGTGAATAAAAAGGAGTTCACTGGAATGGTGAGATTCTTGACTATCTCAACAAAGTGGTAGGTATCTTTAACATAGCTTGGGTGCCCAATTGAGAGAGGATTGTGAAAAAAATCTATATATTCAGCTGTAAAGTAAGTCTCACTACTGCAGTCCGAAACAATAGGTCTGCCAGGAGGAATTTCACCTGCTCTATTCCAAGATGACCTGGCCTTATAAATCTTGGGCAGCATGTAAAACAGCCTAGCTCGGGTTTCAGAGTCCCCCTGAAAAATATTTGTTGTTTATGATTGATAAACTCCCTTATTCCGAAGGGAGTTAAGAGTTCCATCAACCATAGGAATCGTGTCCATAAAAATAGGTCTGTCTAATTTGGCATAATACGTGGTATTGTTGAGCTGTCTATGTCCCTCCCAGAGGTATTGTTCCCTGTCCATGATGACAATAGCACTGACTTTGTCAGCAGGCTTATTGATTATAGTATTGTCAGAAAGCAGGGCCTTCCCAGTGAGCACAAAGCCGTAGAAAAGACGCGAAAAGCCGACTCTCCCCAACGTTTAGCCAATGTCCAGATTTTGGGCAGAATGAAAGTTTTTACTACGTCTTTTACGTCCCTAAAAAATACGTTGTTCATGGACATAGAAAAGACGACTCTTCCGGACACTGAATTAAAACGTCCAAATGTAGTACAGAATGGACATTTTAACTACGTATTTTATGGACCTGAAAAATATGTACTTCATGGACGTAGAAAAGACAACTCTCCTGGACGTTGAATTAACATCCAAATGTAGGACAGAATGAAAGTTTTTACTACATCTTTTACGGCCCTGAAATATATGTACTTCATGGACGTAGAAAAGACAACTCTCCTGGACGTTGAGTGCACGTCCAAATGTAGGACAGAATGAAAGTTTTTACTACGTCTTTTACGGCCCTGAAAAATACGTACTACATGGACGTAAAAAAGACGACTCTCCTGGATTTTGAGATAACATCCAAATGTAGGACAGAATGAAAGATTTTACTACGTATTTACGGCCCTGAAAAATACGTACCTCATGGACATATTTAAAATACTTTTACACAACGTCCACATTTGGGGCAGAATGAAAATGTTTACAACGTCCTGTAAAACCGTTAAATGGAGCAGAAAACAATAAGACCAACATCCAGTTTCAGTCCAAAATATAAGTGTTTTATGGTCATTTTTTTAAAATATTGTTTTATGTTTAGTTACACCAGAGATAAAAATTAACTATGCATCTTTCATTAATGTCACAATAAAATCCTTTCTGAACTTCAATGAATGGAAAGGTAAATTATACAAAAAAAAAAATTCAATCACTATCAATCATACAAAAAATTGCCTTCATCACAGCAGCATACTTTTCTTTTACATAACGTCAAATGTGGATTTCAAAAACAAAAGAAAAACAACCACTATGTAAGTCAATTACACATACATCAGCCAATTGGCAAAGTAGAAAAATAACCAAATATTATTTTATGAAAATGTCATACAATAAAAATAAACAATTAATAATACTATAAATGAATTAGAAAATAAAATCATAACTACACCGCCAAAAGAACTGAACAGAACAGCAGCTGCTCTGCGTGGTGAGAATATCAAATAAAACAGTGCCATGAAATGAACAGGCAATCCCTTTGCTGGCCTCAGGCTTGTTTGTACCCTCCACCCCCAACTCTTCCTGGAGCATGCTTCAGGTGATCTGCAACAGCCATTCTCACCTCAACATCTGTTGCTTTGGAACTCCATTTATTGACAGAAGCTACAAAATCAATACAAACATTTAGTAAAATGCAATAAAATATTATGGAAAACCAAAGTGTTTTGTTCAATTCCAATTAGTGTAGCATGCACTAGCATAACAGATTAATTCAAACAGGCTAAACACAAAAAAACTAATAAATAAAACAAAATTATGAATAGAGATAATTTTTTATTCAAAATTAAACTATATATGGTATGTGTTTAGTGACATATAGTATTTGCACAAATGATACACACCGTTTATTATGCTGTATAAGTTGCTCTCAGCAAAAGGCCCTTTTTCAGGCCCTTCATATTAAATTTGCTCATCAGCTTGTTAGTTAGCAACCTGTAAGTAAAAAACATATATTGGACAAACATTAGTTACGTAAAAAAACACTAATAAAATGTCTCCTTTTCACAAGAAATGTACCTATTAAGGAGTGGGTGGAGCGGACATGCTAAACAAAACACGGGGGGGCACTAACCAGGGGGGCATTTTAGAAATCACCTCCCTCCAGCCAGAGGAGCCCACCAGCGGTACCTGTGGATATATTGATTGAATAAGTTGTTGAACTGTTGTGAGCAATGAAGCTGAATATTAAGTGTCTGTGTCACAAGCTGAAACTGAAATGTTACAAGTAGAGAACAGGAAGTGTAGGAGATCAGACAGCCTGTCTTTGACAAAACAGGAAACAGGAAACATATTAATAACGCACACACATATTGGGGAAATTCAAGATATAAAACATAAAGGGCAAAGATGACGCTTGTGCTGCATTTATACATATAAGATATAGAACATAAATTATACCAATGGCACACTTGCTTTGCTAACTTAACGCCTCTATTTTTTGGGCGTATTTGAAGTATAAATAATGCTGTATGACTGTTGATCTTCGGACATTGTGCTGCGACACTTGTCTCCAGAAGCTTCTGTAATAAATGGATATACGATACGATAATTGACCTGACTCCTGGTGTTTTATTCTCCTTTCCAACAAACCAACTCGGGGAAGTGTTAGACTTCAACAATTTTGGGGGTTCGGTCCGGGATTGGAAAAAGGAGAAGGAATTCGACCCGGTCCAGACAACCTACACGAGATTCACAGGTTCCTGAGCCGGCTCATGATAAAGGTAAGCAGAGCCTGTTATATCTAAATCTGCATATTGGCTGTGAACTAAATTGTGAACCTGTGGAAAACGTAGTGGGGTACTGGTTTAAATTCAGGAGGGCGAGGCAATTGGTATTTGTTCTCGGGTTGACTACCCCAGACCACTTCCCCACGGGGACGGTGGAGATTGTAAGTAAGGGACTTGACAATCAGTCGGGTGAATGGCCCGAGGAGATGGGGACACCTCGAACATAACAGGTGAGATAGGATCTCACATATAGAAAAACACTAGTAAGGAGATGGACGGGGAGTATGAGAGAGAAGTAGATGACGATGGGTGGGGTCCAGGTACGGGAAAATAGAAGAAATTGGGGATACAGGTAGCAAATGTAATGACAGTTGTAGGCAGGATGGACCCAACTCAGAAAGAAAAGGGAAAGAAAGAAGAGAAATTGCGACAAGTGGTGAGTGAGGCAGGACTTGGTGATGGATGAAAGGATACCATTACATGTAATTTTGTGGGATAAAGAGAAGGATTGCGCTAAGAATCGAGATACAGTTAGGGACAAGAAGGAAACAGCAAATTTGGTCAAGAAAAGGAGATATAAAGATGCGGAGAACAGTGAGCCGGTAGCCCAGTCTACAGAAAGGAAAGAAAAGAGGAAGTAGAGTAGAACCACAAAGTCAGAGAGCGAGACAGACACTGAGGAGGAAGTGAAACCGTTTAAGGCAAGGGCAGAGAGAGAGTACGGGAGGTATGAGGAGAAGAGTGAAAAAGCTAACAAAGTAGGAAAGTGAAAAAAACTGAGTGAGGTTAAAGGAACCAGGAACAAAAGTCAGGCAGTGCTAAAGGCAGGTTAGGTGAGGACATGGGGTCGAGGTCTGATGGGAGTGACAGTGCAAGAAAGACAAAAAATAAGCAGAAAAAGGGGAAGCTTGTTGTGTTGGGTTTCAGCTGCCTCTCTTTAGAGTGGGAGGCGGCGAACCGTGGTATAAACCATTGGGGCAGGGAGACGTACAGGCACTGGTAGATAAATTACCCCCGAAGGGAGAAGGAGGTGGACTATGGTTGGCACAATTTGATAAACTCACAGCCGGTCAAATGTTGGCACTGGAGGACAGTAGCCGCCCAAGCCATCTCCGCCCAGGCTATGACTGAGATAGAAAAAGGGGCCGCAACTAGGCGGAGCCCTGACCACACCCCTTTCAGTCAGGTGGTCGGGCGCTTAGCCACGGCCCTGAGAGAACGATTTCCCTTGCCCGCTGGGGCCCCGATGCCCAAGTTACCTTGGGAAAAAGACCAACACCCTAGACAGTATCTACAAGCATGTAAAGAAACATGGACCAAACACACAGGGCACCACCTGGGGAAGGGAGGTCTGCAGCAGGAGTGATTTAGACGGGCAGTCTTAGAGGGACTTCCAGAGAAAAAAAAAGAGGCATTGATGGCTAACCCAGATTTGTCGGGGAGCGAGTCACATGTGTGGGAAAGGCATGTAGTACATCATTTGCAGAGAGCTAAGGACGAGGAGTCAGAAAGAAAAGCAGATAGAGGAACTGAAAGAGAAACTGTTGCGCTTACAGCTGGGCGAGGCAAAAACGAGAGTGAATGAAGGGAGAAAGAGACACAGACAGATGGCAGCCCTAGGCTCGAGAGAACCTGACACACCCGACTTATACCGTTCCCACATGGGCACCCCAACCTCACGGTGGCCGGGGGGCATTCACCGCACCCTATCGACCAGGGACTCCAAGGGGAGGTTATGATAGGGGGAGGGGGCGGGGTAGAGGCAGAGGTGCTCCAGGACCCCAAGTCCCATACGGAGCCTGTTTTACGTGTGGGGACCCGAACCACTGGTCCAAAGAGTGCCCACAGAACGCTGGGAGGGGCAGAGGATACCCAAACCAAGGGGCAGCTCCAGTTCCCAACCCACACGCCGTCCCACCACCTAGTGCACCTGGCCAGTACCCACTCTCTTATGACGGAGGGTGGGACCTGGAATGACGGTCTACAGGGAGGGGAGGGGACAGCGGGGGAAAGGCAGACCCTATGCTGTTCCTCAATGTCGACGGGAGGGACTTCCCCTTTCTGGTTGACACAGGTGCCACTTTCCACCACAACCGCCCCTCCCGCCACAGGACTACTATCCTCAAAGACAGTGGAGGTTGTGGGGTTTGAAGGGGTGGGACAGACTTTGCCAGTGACATTTCCTCTTAAAACTATACTGGGTAAATAGGCCCTCAGCCATCCGTATGTGGTGTCGGCAAACACACCAGTGAACTTATTGGGGAGAGACTAAAACTGGGGGCTAATATCTTATGTTCTCCAGATGGACTAACTGTCACGTTACCAGACGGGACGTCGGCGGTGTGCGGACCTGAAACCACACGCAAAAGGGCAGTACCTGGTACAACCGGTGAATGGTGAAATAGCGAAGTTATACTGGGGACTATTGATACCAGAAAAGCCGGACAAACAGGGTATTTTGTCCCAGTACTTCAAGTGGAGGCCGTGGATCTCCCTCCTCGAGCTGTACTTTCCTCCGCCAGACCCCCCACATGTAACCCTATTTTATGATCGACAGGGCGATGAGGTGTATAGAGAGGGGTTTGGGGATGTAATGTGTGGGGACACGTGGCAGGTCGGGTCTAAATTCATATATGTAGGCCCTGAAGGGGTAGCGGCAGATGTACAGTTGACAGAGGAGCAGGATCAGTGGTACATGATGGCGGAGGAGTCCGTTCCGCATGTGTCACTGGCCCTGCATCCTAAACACCAAGCAAAAGACCTGGGGCCCATGGTTAAAAGGGCGGTCGAATGCACTGATTGAACACTCACTCAGGCGCCAAATGTATGGTACTCACCCAGCTGTAAGACGTATCGGTTAGAGGCACCAGGGACTGATTGGGTATATTTAGAGCGAAGGGAGATAACCCGGGATCATGGGAGGGAAAAGATGGATCACCCTGCAGCCACGGCAAGACTTAATGAGTTGCCGGACTCACTGTGGTCCAAGGGCCCCACGGACGTGGGGCTCACCGATTGCCCACCAGTCACCTTTAAAATCAGACCGGGAGAGCCCATATGGCTGCCCCAATACCCACACAAACCAGAGGCGGAGGAAGGGTTGGATGTAACACTGAATGGTTTGTGGCCCACAGGGGTGTTGGAGGAGTCATGTTCCGCGTGGAACACGCCTATCCTCCCGGTAGAAAAGAAAGGGACAGGGAAATACCGTATGGCCCATGATGTCAGAGCCATTAATAACATTTTACTCACACCCACTATACCGGTACCTAACCCGTATGTAGCACTCACTAATTTGACCCCTGATCAAAAATGGTTCACCTGCATTGACCTGGCTAATGATTTTTTCTGTCTTCCACTAGCAGAGGAACTTCGTGATATTTTTTCTTTCACACACAGGGGTTGACAATGGCGATACACGAGACTACCACAGGGGTTCGCGCTTTCCCCTGGCATATTCAACCAGGTACTGAGAGAAGCGCTGCAGGGATGCTGCCTGCCTAGAGGGGTAACTTTGGTCCAGTACATAGACGACCTGCTGCTGGCTCACAGGGGCTCATCATTCCTGGGGCTCACGGGGTACAGCCGCAATTACATCCCAAACTATTCAGGGCTCACAGGGCCACTAGTTAAAGAGCAGGGAATGCGTAAACTTAAAGCCACACTCAATTGGACTTGCCCGGCCGACCAGGCCTTCATTATGCTGAAACAACAACTAGCCACCGCAGCTGATTTAGCAATTCCCGACTACACAAAACCCTTTTTTCTAGATGCTTCTGAAACAGGACAAGACATGAATGGGGTCCTGTTTCAGAAAAAAGGGGGAGATAGGAACATCCTCTTGTACATAAGCGTAGGATTTGACAAAACCGAAAAAAGGCACCCCACCTGCACACAGCATGCAGCGGGGGGTAGCGAGACTCATTCAAAAATGCGCACACATAGTGATGGGACATCAACTCCAGATACTTACAACACACAGTGTAGTGGCGTATGTAAATTCACAGATGTTCACTATGACTTCCCTCAGGCAACAATACCTAAGCAAAATTCTAAGGGCTCCAAATTTGGAATTTGTCCAATTGGTGGCACCCGTTTATGGTAGACATGGTACGCAACTACACTAGGACATGCACCATCTGCACTCACCACAATCCAAAACCGACGATTAAACCTGAGATGGGGGCGTTCCCCATGACGACGAGACCTGGACAAGAGATAGTGATAGAATACATGGACATGGGGGAAACAGTACGGGGGTGCCGTTACATGTTAGTGTGTGTGGACATGTTCACAGGGTGGCCAGAAGTCTGGCCGGCAAGAAAGGAGGACAGTCAGACAGCGATCAAGTGTTTAGTGAACCAGTACATTCCCAGACACGGCTTCCCAGAGAAAATCAGGTCAGACAATGGGACTCACTTTAAGAACAGTGATTTACAGAAGGTAGAGAGCTTATTAGGCCTAAAACATGCTTTTGGCACTGTATACCATCCACAGTCCCAGGGAAAGGTAGAAAGGATGAACCAAAATTTTAAAAATAAGTTGGCTAAGATATGTGCACAGACTAAATTGAGCTGGGTAGATGCACTGGCACTCATGACGATTCGATGCTCGTTAAATCAGACCACTGGGTTCACCCCATACGAGCTGCTGACGGGGAGACAGTTTCCAGGACCAGCCGCGGGGCCTGCGGTCCCGAAAGGGGAAAAGTGGCCCAAAGAGTGTATTTTAATGAATTGCGAGCTCACGTTTCAGAATTCTCCGACAGAGTCGGAGAACGGAGGAACCTGCACCCGCTCGACCAGAACCTCCCCCAGGCGGAGTGGGTTCTGCTGAAGGTCATCAAGCGAAAGTGGTCGGAGCCAAGGTAGACAGGTCCTCATCAGGTGGTGGAGAGAACGAGCCATGCGGTCCGCCTGAGGGACAAAGGGGAGACGTGGTACCCTTGGAGCCAGTGTACACCAGCACAGGAGCCAGGGAGGTCGTTGACGGACCTCATCCAAACCGGGAAGGAGGAGCTTGCCCCAGTGTGGACGGAAGGAGGACCAAAACCAGCCGGACCGGTGCCAGGAGCGGACCCCAGGACACTGCGGGACTACGAGCGAGAGAAGGAGACAAAGGACGGCGCCAGGGGAATAGACTTTTAGGGGAAGGAACTGAAGAATACTGTAACAAAAGGGGGTATAGGACACCGAGTGGCTCCTACCACTCGTACCAAGATGACAGGGTTACAGAGAAAGGTCTGGGGAGATGAGAATAGAATGAAGTGGTACATGGACATTGGTGGAATAATAATGTGTGTTGTATGTTGTTACACGTTTCCCAGGTTGGCATCGGGTCTTCATTCCCCCAGCGAAGAGGTTCGCGACCCCACCTGAGGACACCTGTTTGAGGAAATTTGGGGGCATTGAATTGGACTATGTCAAGGGGTCGCATACGAGCATTCTGGGATAGATAATTCGCTGGAGGAATGGATGACCTAGATGTTTGGCCAGTGGAAAGGTTTGATAATGTCTGTTCTTTTATCGCTTGCTACATTTTGTGCTATAATGGTTACTTGTGGGTGTTGTTGTATCCCATGCATAAGAGGGCTCACCATGAGAGTGATTTCTACAGCTATTGAGAAGGCTCCAGGACCGCCACCAGGGATGCTGATGCCTCTACTGGAACAGCATGACCCGGGAGAACTGGAGCTTGGCGAATAGGGGTGATCTCTCTGGGGAGAGATCAAAACGGGGAATTGTGGATATATTGATTGAATAAGTTGTTGAACTGTTGTGAGCAATGAAGCAGAATATTAAGTGTCTGTGTCACAAGCTGAAACTGAAATGTTACTAGTAGAGAACAGGAAGTGTAGGAGAGCAGACAGCCTGTCTTTGACAAAACAGGAAACAGGAAACATATTAATAACGCACACACATATTGGGGAAATTCAAGATATAAAACATAAAGGGCAAAGATGACGCTTGTGCTGCATTTATACATATAAGGTATAGAACATAAATTATACCAATGGCACACTTGCTTTGCTAACTTAACGCCTCTATCTTTTGGGCATATTTGAAGTATAAATAATGCTGTATGACTGTTGATCTTCAGGCATTGTGCGGCGACACTTGTCTCCAGAAGCTTCTGTAATAAACGGATATACGATACGATAATTGACCTGACTCCTGGTGTTTTATTCCCCTTTCCAACAAACCAACTCAGGGAAGTGTTAGACTTCAACATACCCAACTCCCTCCAGCCAGAGGAGCCCACCAGCGGTACCCAGAGTGGCCAACATGTTGGTTTTCGTGCACCTTCTACCACCTGCGGCCAGCAGATGCTGCGCTAGTGCTAGTAGGCCCTTTGCTTAAAGCTGCCATGGATGTCATTTAGTCCGCCAATGTTAAAGTTCAGAACTCTATTAATATTAATGGGTCTCTTGATGTAGAGTCTAACAAAAAATTGGTTGAGTATTTGAAGCAGTAAGGTGATATTGCCAGATTCATTAGCATAGATTCCTGTAACTCAAAGTTTCACGAACATGTAGTAGTTGAATACACTGACAAAGCTGCAATACAGTCAATCAAACCTCTACTGCCTGACATATTTCAACGCCAGGGTGAAGAAGGAGCCTGCTACCACTTGAAATGGCTGGTGGATGTATATGCTCCTAAAATAAGTAGCACCACGACTGAGACTTATCTGGAACAGTTGAAGGCAGTCGCACGAGCAACTGGCAAAATGCTAGAGGAACTCCTTGTAGCAGAACTCGCCAAGCTCAATACAGCAGCCCATTCCTTAACCCGTCCAGCTGCTGCACCCCCTGTTAACCTGACTCAAGCAACACCTTCTGCTACTGTGATGTCGTAGTCTACTCTAAGAGTTGAGGATTCAATTCCACTCATCTCTACTGGATCAAAGAGCCCTTCCATTCTTAGAATCAATGACTACAACCCACCAGAAATAAAGAGAGTAGTGGTAGAGCACATTGTAAGGAATACAGACAACTCCCTTCAAATACCCACGTCTAATAGATTGCGCTCATTCTCTGGGAAGTGTCCACTTCCCAATAGTGAAGTGGATTACAACTGTTGGCAAGTTAATGTTGAACTCATGCTAAAGGACCCAGCCATATCTGATTTACACAGAACAAGAAAGATACTTGAGAGCATCCTATCCCCTGCAGCTGATAAGAGTTGAGTCCTCAAGCTTCTCCCATTGATTATTTGCAGATGTTGGATTCTGCTTTTGGCACTGTAGATGACTGCGAGGAGCTCTTTGCCAAATTCATGAACACATTGCAAGATGCTGGGGAGAAGTCCTCCCACTATTTGAACTGGTTGCAGGTGACTCTCACCCAGGCCGTTAAAAGAGGGGGTGCAGGTCCCGCTGAACAAGACGAGCACTTACTGAGGATGTTTTGCAGAGGGTGCTGGGACAGCAGTTGGAGAAGAGGAAGCATAACCCGCCATCCTTTCCAGAACTTATGTTACTTCTGCGCACAGAAGAAGACAGGCAAGCTGCAAAGGCTGCCCGCATGAAGCAACACCTTGGGGCCTCTAAACAACGAGCTGCGACAAATCTTCAATGTGCCTGCACTCGTGAAGAGGAACAGAAAATTACGAAACAGCAGAGTAATCCAACAGTAGATACACTGTGTGATGCCCAGAACTTAAAGAAACAAGTAGCTGGGCTTCAGAGTCAAATAACCGGCCTAAAGTCACAGAACCACCAGACATCCCGATCCCAGTCCAGTCCTTCCCAGCTTGATCCCCTTGTCCAAGATCTAAAGAGACAAATAGCAGAGCTGCAGAGTCAGATGGTAGCTCTAAAAGCCCAGGTCTTTCCTTCCCCTGCTGAAACATATGTATCTGGGAGGGCAGGTAACCCTACTGCTAGGGCACAACATGGGAGGCCAAAACCCTGGTATTGCTTCTGCTGTGGTGAAGATGGGCACATTGCCTTGGTGGCAGCAAAGAAGAAGCAGTTACAAGAGAGACAACTTCTGAGGGAAGCACAAAATAGCTCTTCCAGCGGGCTGCCTTTGAACTAAAGTCAGCTCCGGTCAAGGGACTGACGGGAGCTGAAGAACATCGAAAACGTCCCAACAGCAAGCAAGGAGCTAGCCTGAAGCAAGCTTCTTCCTAGTGGTCAGGGCCACCTACCGAAAGGGTTTGTAGGGACCAGATGCCCTGCAAAAGCTCTCATCGCGGGAGAAGAGTGTATCTGCCTATTAGATACAGGGTCACAAGTGACCACTGTCTCCCAGTTTTTCTATGACCAGAAGATGGTTATATCAGATCAGTGAGACTGCATGGAAACTCACCTGAAGTTATCCCGGCAGGACAGAGAGTTGTGGTAGAAGGAGTAGCCTGCATGCGCAGAACACATACCGAGAAGTTGGCAGTAGTAGAGTCACCATCCTCCTATTCCATTCCTGGGGGCATATTGGTCACTTGCAGTCTGCTCATCCTCCCAACCAGAGCACCCTATCGAGTGCCAGTGGTTCTGACCAATGAGACACAGCATGAGACACCACCAAGGGCTGAACTCAGTGCCATACACCAAGTGCTTAATGGGGTAGGTGAACCCAAGACCAAAGATCCTTCAGCTGATCAGCCCAAATCACCACAAGCTTCCACAATTGGATTAAGCTGAAGTTAGCTGAAGTTACGTGCTATGCCAGATGTGTTCTCACAGCATGACTCGGACTATGGGAGGACCGACAAGGTGAGGAACCATATCAACCTTCATGATGAAACCCCCTCCAAGTAACAATCTCGTCCCATACATCCCCAAAACATTCAGGCCGTCCACAAACATCTCCAAGAGCTACTGGATGCATCATCCGGGAATCTGAGTCTTCTTGCTCATCTCCCATCGTAGTGGTTAGAAAGAAAAATGGCGATGTGTGGCTCTGCATTGATTACCGAAAGTTAAATGTTCAGACGGTGAAAGATGCTTATGCATTGCCCAACCTGGAGGAGACCTTCACCGTGCTGCATGGATCTCAGTGGTTCTCTATTTTGGACATAAAGTCTGGATACTATCAGATAGAGATGGAGGAAGAAGACAAAGCCAAGACAGCTTTTGTGTGCCCATTGGGATTCTGGGAATTCCAGCGTATGCCCCAGGGAATCATCAATGCGCCAAGTACTTTTCAAAGGCTCAAATGAAAAATGCCTGGGCGATATGAACCTATAGGAGGCTATAGTTTTTCTGGATGATATCATCATATTATCAGAGACATTGGAAGAACATGAGTCCTTGACCGTCTCAGGGAATATGGCTTGAAGCTGTCGGTGGACAAGTGGACATTTTTTCAAACATCTGTGTGATATTTGGGACACATTATGTCCAGGAACTGTGTCGAAACAGATCCTGACAAGGTCAACGCCTTACAGACTTGGCCTCCCCCTTAGAACTTGAAAGAACTGAGTTCCTTTGGATTTTCAGGGTACTACAGGCGGTTTATCCAGGGGTACTCTAGGATTGCCAAGCTGCTGATGGATTTAACAGTTGGCTACCCGAGAAGATCTCGGAAGCTAAGCAGGGTCAGGCCCGGTTAGTACTTGGATGGGAGACCGCCTGGGAATACCAGGTGCTGTAAGCCTTTTTGATTGGGGTCAATTAATTTTGGAAAAAAATCCTGTCAATCATTCTTTTAGGACATGTCCACACACTCTGTAAAAGGCCCAAATTCAAACTGTCAATAGGCTTACGGCCACACCTCCCTGAGCACGCCCGATCTCGTCTGATCTCGGAAGCTAAGCAGGGTCGGGCCCGGTTAGTACTTGGATGGGAGACCGCCTGGGAAAACCAGGTGCTGTAAGCCTTTTTGATTGGGGTCAATTAATTTTGGAAAAAAATTCTGTCAATCATTCTTTTAGGACATGTCCACGCACTCTATAAAAGGCCCAAATTCAAACGGTCAATAGGCTTACGGCCACACCTCCCTGAGCACGCCCGATCTCGTCTGATCTCGGAAGCTAAGCAGGGTCGGGCCCGGTTAGTACTTGGATGGGAGACCGCCTGGGAATACCAGGTGCTGTAAGCCTTTTTGATTGGGGTCAATTAATTTTGGAAAAAAATCCTGTCAATCATTCTTTTAGGACATGTCCACACACTCTGTAAAAGGCCCAAATTCAAACTGTCAATAGGCTTACGGCCACACCTCCCTGAGCACGCCCGATCTCGTCTGATCTCGGAAGCTAAGCAGGGTCAGGCCCGGTTAGTACTTGGATGGGAGACCGCCTGGGAATACCAGGTGCTGTAAGCCTTTTTGATTGGGGTCAATTAGTTTGTGAAAAAAATCCTGTCAATCATTCTTTTAGGACATGTCCACACACTCTATAAAAGGCCCAAATTCAAACTGTCAATAGGCTTACGGCCACACCTCCCTGAGCACGCCCGATCTCGTCTGATCTCGGAAGCTAAGCAGGGTCGGGCCCGGTTAGTACTTGGATGGGAGACCGCCTGGGAATACCAGGTGCTGTAAGCCTTTTTGATTGGGGTCTATTAATTTTGGAAAAAAATCCTGTCAATCATTCTTTTAGGACATGTCCACACACTCTGTAAAAGGCCCAAATTCAAACTGTCAATAGGCTTACGGCCACACCTCCCTGAGCACGCCCGATCTCGTCTGATCTCGGAAGCTAAGCAGGGTCGGGCCCGGTTAGTACTTGGATGGGAGACCGCCTGGGAATACCAGGTGCTGTAAGCCTTTTTGATTGGGGTCAATTAATTTTGGAAAAAAATCCTGTCAATCATTCTTTTAGGACATGTCCACACACTCTGTAAAAGGCCCAAATTCAAACTGTCAATAGGCTTACGGCCACACCTCCCTGAGCACGCCCGATCTCGTCTGATCTCGGAAGCTAAGCAGGGTCGGGCCCGGTTAGTACTTGGATGGGAGACCGCCTGGGAATACCAGGTGCTGTAAGCCTTTTTGATTGGGGTCAATTAATTTTGGAAAAAAATCCTGTCAATCATTCTTTTAGGACATGTCCACACACTCTGTAAAAGGCCCAAATTCAAACTGTCAATAGGCTTACGGCCACACCTCCCTGAGCACGCCCGATCT